>NW_028168275.1:0-109000 GCF_964237585.1 Gallinula chloropus | reverse complement strand
CAATGGATTCTGTGACGTCACAATCCAGTCTGACACCCCACAATCCATTCTGTGACGTCACAATGCATTCTGTGACGTCACAATCCAAAGTGTGATGTCACAACCCCCTCGCGTCACAATCCATTCGATGATGTCACAATCACTTCTGTGACATCACTATCCCTTCTGTGACATCACAATGCATTCTGTGACGTCACAATCCAGTCTGACACCCCACAATCCATTCTGTGACGTCACAATGCATTCTGTGACGTCACAATCCAAAGTGTGACGTCACAATCCAAAGTGTGACGTCACAATCCATTGTGTGACGTCACAATCCAAAGTGTGACGTCACAATCCAAAGTGTGACGTCAGAATCCATTCTGACACACCACAATCCATTCTGTGACGTCACAATGCATTCTGTGACATCACAACCCAAAGTGTGACGTCACAATCCATTCTGACACCCCACAATCCATTCTGTGATGTCATAATCCCTTCTGTGACGTCACAATCCATTCTATGACGTCACAATGCATTCTGTGACGTCACAATCCCTTCTGTGACGTCACAATCCAAAGTGTGACGTCACAACCCCCTCGCGTCACAATCCATTCGATGATGTCACAATCCCTTCTGTGACGTCACAATCCATTCTGTGACGTCACAATCCAGTCTGACACCCCACAATACATTCTGTGACGTCACAATGCCTTCTGTGACGTCACAATCCAAAGTGTGACGTCACAATCCCAAGTGTGACGTCAGAATCCATTCTGACACCCCACAATCCATTCTGTGACGTCACAATGCATTCTGTGACGTCACAATCCAAAGTGTGACGTCACACTCCCCTCGCATCACAATCCATTCTGTGATGTCACAATGCATTCTGTGACGTCACAATCCCTTCTGTGACGTCACAATGCATTCTGTGACGTCACAATCCAGTCTAACACCCCACAATCCATTCTGTGACGTCACAATGCATTCTGTGAGGTCACAATCCAAAGTGTGACATCACAATCCCCTCGCGTCAAAATCCCTTATGTGACGTCACAATGCATTCTGTGACGTCACAATCCATGCTATGACGTCACAATGGATTCTGTGACGTCACAATCCAGTCTGACACCCCACAATCCATTCTGTGACGTCACAATGCATTCTGTGACGTCACAATCCAAAGTGTGATGTCACAACCCCCTCGCGTCACAATCCATTCGATGATGTCACAATCCCTTCTGTGACATCACAATCCATTCTGTGACATCACAATACATTCTGTGACGTCACAAACCCAAAGTGTGACGTCACAATCCATTCTGACACCCCACAATCCATTCTGTGACGTCACAATGCATTCTGTGACGTCACAATCCAAAGTGTGACGTCACAATCCCCTCGCGTCAAAATCCCTTCTGTGACGTCACAATCCATTCTGTGACGTCACAATCCATGCTATGACGTCACAATGGATTCTGTGACGTCACAATCCAGTCTGACACCCCACAATCCATTCTGTGACGTCACAATGCATTCTGTGACGTCACAATCCAAAGTGTGATGTCACAACCCCCTCGCGTCACAATCCATTCGATGATGTCACAATCACTTCTGTGACATCACTATCCCTTCTGTGACATCACAATGCATTCTGTGACGTCACAATCCAGTCTGACACCCCACAATCCATTCTGTGACGTCACAATGCATTCTGTGACGTCACAATCCAAAGTGTGACGTCACAATCCAAAGTGTGACGTCACAATCCATTGTGTGACGTCACAATCCAAAGTGTGACGTCACAATCCAAAGTGTGACGTCAGAATCCATTCTGACACACCACAATCCATTCTGTGACGTCACAATGCATTCTGTGACATCACAACCCAAAGTGTGACGTCACAATCCATTCTGACACCCCACAATCCATTCTGTGATGTCATAATCCCTTCTGTGACGTCACAATCCATTCTATGACGTCACAATGCATTCTGTGACGTCACAATCCCTTCTGTGACGTCACAATCCAAAGTGTGACGTCACAACCCCCTCGCGTCACAATCCATTCGATGATGTCACAATCCCTTCTGTGACGTCACAATCCATTCTGTGACGTCACAATCCAGTCTGACACCCCACAATACATTCTGTGACGTCACAATGCCTTCTGTGACGTCACAATCCAAAGTGTGACGTCACAATCCCAAGTGTGACGTCAGAATCCATTCTGACACCCCACAATCCATTCTGTGACGTCACAATGCATTCTGTGACGTCACAATCCAAAGTGTGACGTCACACTCCCCTCGCATCACAATCCATTCTGTGATGTCACAATGCATTCTGTGACGTCACAATCCCTTCTGTGACGTCACAATGCATTCTGTGACGTCACAATCCAGTCTAACACCCCACAATCCATTCTGTGACGTCACAATGCATTCTGTGAGGTCACAATCCAAAGTGTGACATCACAATCCCCTCGCGTCACAATCCATTCTGTGACGTCACAATCCATTCTGTGACGTCACAATGCATTCTGTGACGTCACAATGGATTCTGTGACGTCACAATCCAGTCTGACACCCCACAATCCATTCTGTGACGTCACAATGCATTCTGTGACGTCACAATCCAAAGTGTGATGTCACAACCCCCTCGCGTCACAATCCATTCGATGATGTCACAATCCCTTCTGTGACATCCCAATCCCTTCTGTGACATCACAATGCATTCTGTGACGTCACAATCCAGTCTGACACCCCACAATGCATTCTGTGATGTCATAATCCCTTCTGTGACGTCACAATCCATTGTATGACGTCACAATGCATTCTGTGACGTCACAATCCAGTCTGACACCCAACAATGCATTCTGTGACGTCACAATACATTCTCTGACGTCACAATCCAAAGTGTGACATCACAAACCCCTCGCGTCACAATACATTCGATGATGTCACAATCCCTTCTGTGACATCACAATCCATTCTGTGACGTCGCAATGCATTCTGTGAGGTCACAATCCAAAGTGTGACGTAACAATCCATTCTGACACCCCACAATCCATTCTGTGACGTCACAATGCATTCTGTGACGTCACAATCCAAAGTGTGACGTCACAATCCCCTCGCATCACAATCCATTATGTGATGTCACAATGCATTCTGTGACGTCACAATCCCTTCTGTGACGTCACAATGCATTCTGTGACGTCACAATCCAGTCTAACACCCCACAATCCATTCTGTGACGTCACAATGCCTTCTGTGACGTCACAATCCAAAGTGTGACGTCACAATCCGCGCGCGTCACAATGCATTCTGTGACGTCACAATCCATTCTGTGACGTCACAATGCATTCTGTGACGTCACAGTACATTCTGTGACGTCACAATCCAAAGTGTGACGTCACAATACATTCTGTGACGTCACAATGCATTCTGTGACGTCACAATCCAAAATGTGACGTCACAATCCATTCTGACAACCCACAATCCATTCTGTGATGTCATAATCCCTTCTGTGACGTCACAATCCATTCTATGACGTCACAATGCATTCTGTGACGTCACAATCCAGCCTGACACCCCACAATCCATTCTGTGACGTCACAATGCATTCTGTGACGTCACAATCCAAAGTGTGACGTCACAATCCCCTCGCGTCACAATCCATCCGATGATGTCACAATCCCTTCTGTGACGTCACAATCCATTCTGTGACGTCACAATACATTCTGTGACGTCACAATGCATTCTGTGACGTCACAATCCAAAGTGTGACGTCACAATATATTCTGTGACGTCACAATCCATTCTGACACACCACAATGCATTCTGTGACGTCACAATGCATTCTGTGACGTCACAATCCAAAGTGTGACGTCACAATCCATTCTGACACCCCACAATCCATTCTGTGAAGTCACAATACATTCTGTGACGTCACAATCCAAAGTGTGACGTCACAATCCATTCTTACACCCCCAAACCATTCTGTGACGTCACAATCAATTCTGTGACGTCACATTCCATTCTGTGACGTCACAATCCAAAGTGTGACGTCACCATCCACTCGCGTCACAATCCATTCTGTGATGTCATAATCCCTTCTGTGACGTCACAATCCATTCTATGACGTCACAATGCATTCTGTGACGTCACAATCCAGTCTGACACCCCACAATCCATTCTGTGACGTCACAATGCATTCTGTGAGGTCACAATCCAAAGTGTGACGTCACAATCCCCTCGCGTCACAATCCATTCTGTGACGTCACAATCCCTTCTGTGACGTCACAATCCAAAGTGTGACGTCACAACCCCCTCGCGTCACAATCCATTCGATGATGTCACAATCCCTTCTGTGACGTCACAATCCATTCTGTGACGTCACAATCCAGTCTGACACCCCACAATACATTCTGTGACGTCACAATGCCTTCTGTGACGTCACAATCCAAAGTGTGACGTCACAATCCCAAGTGTGACGTCAGAATCCATTCTGACACCCCACAATACATTCTGTGACGTCACAATGCATTCTGTGACGTCACAATCCAAAGTGTGATGTCACAACCCCCTCGCGTCACAATCCATTCGATGATGACACAATCACTTCTGTGACATCACTATCCCTTCTGTGACATCACAATGCATTCTGTGACGTCACAATCCAGTCTGACACCCCACAATCCATTCTGTGACGTCACAATGCATTCTGTGATGTCACAATGCAAAGTATGACGTCACAATCCCCTCGCGTCACAATTCATTCTGTGACGTCACAATACATTCTGAGACGTCACAATGCATTCTGTGACGTCACAATCCATTCTGACACCCCACAATCCATTCTGTGACGTCACAATGCATTCTGTGACGTCACAATCCAAAGTGTGACGTCACAATCCCCTCGCGTCAAAATCCCTTCTGTGACGTCACAATCCATTCTGTGACGTCACAATCCATGCTATGACGTCACAATGGATTCTGTGACGTCACAATCCAGTCTGACACCCCACAATCCATTCTGTGACGTCACAATGCATTCTGTGACGTCACAATCCAAAGTGTGATGTCACAACCCCCTCGCGTCACAATCCATTCGATGATGTCACAATCACTTCTGTGACATCACTATCCCTTCTGTGACATCACAATGCATTCTGTGACGTCACAATCCAGTCTGACACCCCACAATCCATTCTGTGACGTCACAATGCATTCTGTGACGTCACAATCCAAAGTGTGACGTCACAATCCAAAGTGTGACGTCACAATCCATTGTGTGACGTCACAATCCAAAGTGTGACGTCACAATCCAAAGTGTGACGTCAGAATCCATTCTGACACACCACAATCCATTCTGTGACGTCACAATGCATTCTGTGACATCACAACCCAAAGTGTGACGTCACAATCCATTCTGACACCCCACAATCCATTCTGTGATGTCATAATCCCTTCTGTGACGTCACAATCCATTCTATGACGTCACAATGCATTCTGTGACGTCACAATCCCTTCTGTGACGTCACAATCCAAAGTGTGACGTCACAACCCCCTCGCGTCACAATCCATTCGATGATGTCACAATCCCTTCTGTGACGTCACAATCCATTCTGTGACGTCACAATCCAGTCTGACACCCCACAATACATTCTGTGACGTCACAATGCCTTCTGTGACGTCACAATCCAAAGTGTGACGTCACAATCCCAAGTGTGACGTCAGAATCCATTCTGACACCCCACAATCCATTCTGTGACGTCACAATGCATTCTGTGACGTCACAATCCAAAGTGTGACGTCACACTCCCCTCGCATCACAATCCATTCTGTGATGTCACAATGCATTCTGTGACGTCACAATCCCTTCTGTGACGTCACAATGCATTCTGTGACGTCACAATCCAGTCTAACACCCCACAATCCATTCTGTGACGTCACAATGCATTCTGTGAGGTCACAATCCAAAGTGTGACATCACAATCCCCTCGCGTCACAATCCATTCTGTGACGTCACAATCCATTCTGTGACGTCACAATGCATTCTGTGACGTCACAATGGATTCTGTGACGTCACAATCCAGTCTGACACCCCACAATCCATTCTGTGACGTCACAATGCATTCTGTGACGTCACAATCCAAAGTGTGATGTCACAACCCCCTCGCGTCACAATCCATTCGATGATGTCACAATCCCTTCTGTGACATCCCAATCCCTTCTGTGACATCACAATGCATTCTGTGACGTCACAATCCAGTCTGACACCCCACAATCCATTCTGTGACGTCACAATGCATTCTGTGATGTCACAATGCAAAGAATGACGTCACAATCCCCTCGCGTCACAATTCATTCTGTGACGTCACAATACATTCTGAGACGTCACAATGCATTCTGTGACGTCACAATCCATTCTGACACCCCACAATCCATTCTGTGACGTCACAATGCATTCTGTGACGTCACAATCCAAAGTGTGACGTCACAATCCCCTCGCGTCAAAATCCCTTATGTGACGTCACAATCCATTCTGTGACGTCACAATCCATGCTATGACGTCACAATGGATTCTGTGACGTCACAATCCAGTCTGACACCCCACAATCCATTCTGTGACGTCACAATGCATTCTGTGACGTCACAATCCAAAGTGTGATGTCACAACCCCCTCGCGTCACAATCCATTCGATGATGTCACAATCCCTTCTGTGACATGACAATCCATTCTGTGACATCACAATGGATTCTGTGACGTCACAATCCATTCTGACACACCACAATCCATTCTGTGACGTCACAATGCATTCTGTGACGTCACAATCCAAAGTGTGACGTCACAATCCATTCTGTGACGCCACAATCCATTCTGTGACGTCACAATCTAAAGTGTGACGTCACAACCCAAAGTGTGACGTCACAACCCATTCTGACACACCACAATCCATTCTGTGATGTCATAATCCCTTCTGTGACGTCACAATCCATTCTATGACGTCACAATGCATTCTGTGACGTCACAATCCATTCTGTGACGTCACAATCCAAAGTGTGACGTCACAATCCCCTCGCATCACAATCCATTCTGTGACGTCACAATCCCTTCTGTGACGTCACAATCCAAAGTGTGACGTCACAACCCCCTCGCGTCACAATCCATTCTGTGACGTCGCAATGCATTCTGTGAGTTCAAAATCCAAAGTGTGACGTCACAATCCAGTCTGACACCCCACAATACATTCTGTGACGTCACAATGCCTTCTGTGACGTCACAATCCAAAGTGTGACGTCACAATCCCAAGTGTGACGTCAGAATCCATTCTGACACCCCACAATCCATTCTGTGACGTCACAATGCATTCTGTGACGTCACAATCCCTTCTGTGACGTCACAATGCATTCTGTGACGTCACAATCCAGTCTAACACCCCACAATCCATTCTGTGACGTCACAATGCATTCTGTGAGATCACAATCCAAAGTGTGACGTCACAATCTGCTCGCGTCACAATCCATTCTGTGACGTCACAATCCATTCTGTGACGTCACAATGCATTCTGTGACGTCACAATACATTCTGTGACGTCACAATCCAAAGTGTGACGTCACAATACATTCTGTGATGTCACAATGCATTCTGTGAGGTCACAATCCAAAGTGTGACGTCACAATCCATTCTGACACCCCACAATCCATTCTGTGACGTCACAATGCATTCTGTGACGTCACAATCCAAAGTGTGACGTCACAATTCCCTCGCGTCATAATCCATTCTGTGACGTCACAATACATTCTGAGACGTCACAATGCATTCTGTGACGTCACAATCCAAAGTGTGACGTCACAATCCATTCTGACACCCCACAATCCATTCTGTGACGTCACAATGCATTCTGTGAGGTCACAATCCAAAGTGTGACGTCACAATCCATTCTGACACCCCACAATACATTCTGTGACGTCACAATGCATTCTGTGACGTCACAATCCAAAGTGTGAAGTCACAATGCATTCTGTGACGTCACAATGCATTCTGTGACGTCACAATGCATTCTGTGACGTCACAATCCAAAGTGTGACGTCACAATCCCCTCGCATCAGAATCCATTCTGTGACGTCACAATCCAGTCTGACACCCCACAATCCATTCTGTGACGTCACAATGCATTCTGTGAGGTCACAATCCAAAGTGTGACGTCACAATCCGCTCGCGTCACAATGCATTCTGTGACGTCACAATCCATTCTGTGACGTCACAATGCATTCTGTGACGTCACAATCCAGTCTGACACCCCACAATCCATTTTGTGACGTCACAATGCATTCTGTGAGGTCACAATCCAAAGTGTGAAGTTACAATCCATTCTGTGACGTCACAATCCATTCTGTGACATCACAATCCATTCTGTGACGTCACAATGCATTCTGTGACGTCACAATCCAGTCTGACACCCCACAATCCATTCTGTGACGTCACAATGCATTCTGTGACGTCACAATCCAAAGTGTGACGTCACAATCCCCGCGCGTCAAAATCCATTCTGTGACGTCACAATTCATTCTGTGACGTCACAATCCATGCTATGACGTCACAATCCAAAGTGTGACGTCACAATCCCAAGTGTGACGTCAGAATCCATTCTGACACCCCACAATACATTCTGTGAAGTCACAATGCATTCTGTGACGTCACAATCCAAAGTGTGACGTCACAATCCAGTCTGACACCCCACAATCCATTCTGTGACGTCACAATGCGTTCTTGTGACGTCACAATCCAAAGTGTGACATCACAACCCCCTCGCGTCACAATCCATTCGATGATGTCACAATCCCTTCTGTGACATCACAATCCCTTCTGTGACATCACAATGCATTCTGTGACGTCACAATCCAGTCTGACACCCCACAATCCATTCTGTGACGTCACAATGCATTCTGTGATGTCACAATGCAAAGTATGACGTCACAATCCCCTCGCGTCACAATTCATTCTGTGACGTCACAATACATTCTGAGACGTCACAATGCATTCTGTGACGTCACAATCCATTCTGACACCCCACAATCCATTCTGTGACGTCACAATGCATTCTGTGAGGTCACAATCCAAAGTGTGACGTCACAATCCCCTCGCGTCAAAATCCCTTCTGTGACGTCACAATCCATTCTGTGATGTCATAATCCAAAGTGTGACGTCACAATCCCCTCGCGTCACAATCCATTCTGTGACGTCACAATCCCTTCTGTGACATCACAATCCAAAGTGTGACGTCACAACCCCCTCGCGTCACAATCCATTCGATGATGTCACAATCCCTTCTGTGACGTCACAATACATTCTGTGACGTCACAATCCAGTCTGACACCCCACAATCCATTCTGTGACGTCACAATGCATTCTGTGACGTCACAATCCAAAGTGTGATGTCACAACCCCCTCGCGTCACAATCCATTCGATGATGTCACAATCCCTTCTGTGACATCACTATCCCTTCTGTGACATCACAATGCATTCTGTGACGTCACAATCCAGTCTGACACCCCACAATCCATTCTGTGACGTCACAATGCATTCTGTGATGTCACAATGCAAAGTATGACGTCACAATCCCCTCGCGTCACAATTCATTCTGTGACGTCACAATACATTCTGAGACGTCACAATGCATTCTGTGACGTCACAATGGATTCTGTGACGTCACAATGCGTTCTGTGACGTCACAATCCAATCTGTGACGTCACAATGCATTCTGTGACGTCACAATCCAAAGTGTGATGTCACAACCCCCTCGCGTCACAATCCATTCGATGATGTCACAATCCCTTCTGTGACATCACAATCCATTCTGTGACATCACAATACATTCTGTGACGTCACAATCCAGTCTGACACCCCACAATCCATTCTGTGACGTCACAATGCATTCTGTGACGTCACAATACATTCTGTGACGTCACAATCCAAAGTGTGACGTCACAATCCATTCTGAAACCCCACAATCCATTCTGTGACGTCACAATACATTCTGTGACGTCACAACTTAAAGTGTGACGTCACAATCCATTCTGACACCCCACAATGCATTCTGTGATGTCATAATCCCTTCTGTGACGTCACAATCCATTCTATGACGTCACAATGCTTTCTGTGACGTCACAATCCAGTCTGACACCCAACAATGCATTCTGTGACGTCACAATACATTCTCTGACGTCACAATCCAAAGTGTGACATCACAAACCCCTCGCGTCACAATACATTCGATGATGTCACAATCCCTTCTGTGACATCACAATCCATTCTGTGACGTCGCAATGCATTCTGTGAGGTCACAATCCAAAGTGTGACGTAACAATCCATTCTGACACCCCACAATCCATTCTGTGACGTCACAATGCATTATGTGACGTCACAATCCAAAGTGTGACGTCACAATCCCCTCGCATCACAATCCATTCTGTGATGTCACAATGCATTCTGTGACGTCACAATCCCTTCTGTGACGTCACAATGCATTCTGTGACGTCACAATCCAGTCTAACACCCCACAATCCATTCTGTGACGTCACAATGCCTTCTGTGACGTCACAATCCAAAGTGTGACGTCACAATCCGCTCGCGTCACAATGCATTCTGTGACGTCACAATCCATTCTGTGACGTCACAATGCATTCTGTGACGTCACAGTACATTCTGTGACGTCACAATCCAAAGTGTGACGTCACAATACATTCTGTGACGTCACAATGCATTCTGTGACGTCACAATCCAGTCTAACACCCCACAATCCATTCTGTGACGTCTCAATGCATTCTGTGAGGTCACAATCCAAAGTGTGACGTCACAATCCCCTCACGTCACAATCCATTCTGTGACGTCACAATGCATTCTGTGAGGTCACAATCCAAAGTGTGACGTCGCAATCCCCTCGCGTCACAATCCATTCTGTGACGTCACAATCCCTTCTGTGATGTCACAATCCAAAGTGTGACGTCACAACCCCCTCACGTCACAATCCATTCGATGATGTCACAATCCCTTCTGTGACGTCACAATACATTCTGTGACGTCACAATCCAGTCTGACACTTCACAATACATTCTGTGACGTCACAATGCCTTCTGTGACGTCACAATCCAAAGTGTGACGTCACAATCCCAAGTGTGACGTCAGAATCCATTCTGACACCCCACAATACATTCTGTGAAGTCACAATGCATTCTGTGACGTCACAATCCAAAGTGTGACGTCACAATCCATTCTGACAACCCACAATCCATTCTGTGATGTCATAATCCCTTCTGTGACGTCACAATCCATAGTGTGACGTCACAATCCCAAGTGTGACGTCAGAATCCATTCTGACACCCCACAATACATTCTGTGAAGTCACAATGCATTCTGTGACGTCACAATCCAAAGTGTGACGTCACAATCCATTCTGACACCCCACAATCCATTCTGTGACGTCACAATGCATTCTGTGAGGTCACAATCCAAAGTGTGACGTCACAATCCATTCTGACACCCCACAATCCATTCTGTGACGTCACAATGCATTCTGTGACGTCACAATCCAAAGTGTGAAGTCACAATGCATTCTGTGACGTCACAATGCATTCTGTGACGTCACAATGCATTCTGTGACGTCACAATCCAAAGTGTGACGTCACAATCCCCTCGCATCAGAATCCATTCTGTGAAGTCACAATGCATTCTGTGACGTCACAATCCCTTCTGTGACGTCACAATGCATTCTGTGACGTCACAATCCAGTCTGACACCCCACAATCCATTCTGTGACGTCACAATGCATTCTGTGAGGTCACATTCCAAAGTGTGACGTCACAATCCGCTCGCGTCACAATGCATTCTGTGACGTCACAATCCCTTCTGTGACGTCACAATGCATTCTGTGACGTCACAATCCAGTCTGACACCCCACAATCCATTCTGTGACGTCACAATGCATTCTGTGAGGTCACAATCCAAAGTGTGAAGTCACAATCCATTCTGTGACGTCACAATCCATTCTGTGACATCACAATCCATTCTGTGACGTCACAATGCATTCTGTGACGTCACAATCCAGTCTGACACCCCACAATCCATTCTGTGACGTCACAATGCATTCTGTGACGTCACAATCCAAAGTGTGACGTCACAATCCCCGCGCGTCAAAATCCATTCTGTGACGTCACAATTCATTCTGTGACGTCACAATCCATGCTATGACGTCACAATCCAAAGTGTGACGTCACAATCCCCTCACGTCACAATCCATTCTGTGACGTCAGAATTCATTCTGTGACGTCACAATCCATTCTGTGACGTCACAATCCAAAGTGTGACGGCACAATCCCCTCGCATCACAATCCATTCTGTGACGTCACAATCCCTTCTGTGACGTCACAATCCAAAGTGTGACGTCACAACCCCCTCGCGTCACAATCCATTCGATGATGTCACAATCCCTTCTGTGACGTCACAATCCATTCTGTGACGTCACAATCCAGTCTGACACCCCACAATACATTCTGTGACGTCACAATGCCTTCTGTGACGTCACAATCCAAAGTGTGACGTCACAATCCCAAGTGTGACGTCAGAATCCATTCTGACACCCCACAATACATTCTGTGAAGTCACAATGCATTCTGTGACGTCACAATCCAAAGTGTGACATCACAACCCCCTCGCGTCACAATCCATTCGATGATGTCACAATCCCTTCTGTGACATCACAATCCCTTCTGTGACATCACAATGCATTCTGTGACGTCACAATCCAGTCTGACACCCCACAATCCATTCTGTGACAAAACAATGCATTCTGTGATGTCACAATGCAAAGTATGACGTCACAATCCCCTCGCGTCACAATTCATTCTGTGACGTCACAATACATTCTGAGACGTCACAATGCATTCTGTGACGTCACAATCCAGTCTGACACCCCACAATCCATTCTGTGACGTCACAATGCATTCTGTGAGGTCACAATCCAAAGTGTGACGTCACAATCCCCTCGCGTCACAATCCATTCTGTGACGTCACAATCCCTTCTGTGACATCACAATCCAAAGTGTGACGTCACAACCCCCTCGCGTCACAATCCATTCGATGATGTCACAATCCCTTCTGTGACATCACAATCCCTTCTGTGACATCACAATGCATTCTGTGACGTCACAATGCATTCTGTGACGTCACAATCCAGTCTGACACCCCACAATCCATTCTGTGACGTCACAATGCATTCTGTGACGTCACAATACATTCTGTGACGTCACAATCCAAAGTGTGACGTCACAATCCATTCTGAAACCCCACAATCCATTCTGTGACGTCACAATACATTCTGTGACGTCACAACTTAAAGTGTGACGTCACAATCCATTCTGACACCCCACAATGCATTCTGTGATCTCATAATCCCTTCTGTGACGTCACAATCCATTCTATGACGTCACAATGCATTCTGTGACGTCACAATCCAGTCTGACACCCAACAATGCATTCTGTGACGTCACAATGCATTCTGTGATGTCACAATGCAAAGTATGACGTCACAATCCCCTCGCGTCACAATCCATTCTGTGACGTCACAATACATTCTGTGACGTCACAATCCATGCTATGACGTCACAATGGATTCTGTGACGTCACAATGCGTTCTGTGACGTCACAATCCAATCTGTGACGTCACAATGCATTCTGTGACGTCACAATCCAAAGTGTGATGTCACAACCCCCTCGCGTCACAATCCATTCTATGATGTCACAATCCCTTCTGTGACATCACAATCCATTCTGTGACGTCACAATACATTCTGTGACGTCACAATCCAGTCTGACACCCCACAATCCATTCTGTGACGTCACAATGCATTCTGTGATGTCACAATGCAAAGTATGACGTCACAATCCCCTCGCGTCACAATCCATTCTGTGACGTCACAATACATTCTGAGACGTCACAATGCATTCTGTGACGTCACAATCCAGTCTGACACCCCACAATCCATTCTGTGACGTCACAATGCATTCTGTGACGTCACAATACATTCTGTGACGTCACAATCCAAAGTGTGACGTCAGAATCCATTCTGACACCCCACAATCCATTCTGTGACGTCACAATACATTCTGTGACGTCACAACTTAAAGTGTGACGTCACAATCCATTCTGACACCCCACAATGCATTCTGTGATGTCATAATCCCTTCTGTGACGTCACAATCCATTGTATGACGTCACAATGCATTCTGTGACGTCACAATCCAGTCTGACACCCAACAATGCATTCTGTGACGTCACAATACATTCTCTGACGTCACAATCCAAAGTGTGACGTCACAATCCGCTCGCGTCACAATGCATTCTGTGACGTCACAATCCATTCTGTGACGTCACAATGCATTCTGTGACGTCACAGTACATTCTGTGACGTCACAATCCAAAGTGTGACGTCACAATACATTCTGTGACGTCACAATGCATTCTGTGACGTCACAATCCAAAGTGTGACGTCACAATCCATTCTGACAACCCACAATCCATTCTGTGATGTCATAATCCCTTCTGTGACGTCACAATCCATTCTATGACGTCACAATGCATTCTGTGACGTCACAATCCAGCCTGACACCCCACAATCCATTCTGTGACGTCACAATGCATTCTGTGACGTCACAATCCAAAGTGTGACGTCACAATCCCCTCGCGTCACAATCCATCCGATGATGTCACAATCCCTTCTGTGACGTCACAATCCATTCTGTGACGTCACAATACATTCTGTGACGTCACAATCCAAAGTGTGACGTCACAATCCAAAGTGTGACGTCACAATCCATTCTGACACCCCACAATCCATTCTGTGAAGTCACAATACATTCTGTGACGTCACAATCCAAAGTGTGACGTCACAATCCATTCTTACACCCCCAAACCATTCTGTGACGTCACAATCAATTCTGTGACGTCACATTCCATTCTGTGACGTCACAATCCAAAGTGTGACGTCACAATCCACTCGCGTCACAATCCATTCTGTGATGTCATAATCCCTTCTGTGACGTCACAATCCATTCTATGACGTCACAATGCATTCTGTGACGTCACAATCCAGTCTGACACCCCACAATCCATTCTGTGACGTCACAATGCATTCTGTGAGGTCACAATCCAAAGTGTGACGTCACAATCCCCTCGCGTCACAATCCATTCTGTGACGTCACAATCCCTTCTGTGACGTCACAATCCATTCTGTGACGTCACAATGCATTCTGTGAGGTCACAATCCAAAGTGTGACGTAACAATCCATTCTGACACCCCACAATCCATTCTGTGACGTCACAATGCATTCTGTGACGTCACAATCCAAAGTGTGACGTCACAATCCCCTCGCGTCAGAATCCATTCTGTGATGTCACAATGCATTCTGTGACGTCACAATCCCTTCTGTGACGTCACAATGCATTCTGTGACGTCACAATCCAGTCTAACACCCCACAATCCATTCTGTGACGTCACAATGCATTCTGTGAGGTCACAATCCAAAGTGTGACATCACAATCCCCTCGCGTCACAATCCATTCTGTGACGTCACAATACATTCTGTGAAGTCACAATGCATTCTGTGACGTCACAATGGATTCTGTGACGTCACAATCCAGTCTGACACCCCACAATCCATTCTGTGACGTCACAATGCATTCTGTGACGTCACAATCCAAAGTGTGATGTCACAACCCCCTCGCGTCACAATCCATTCGATGATGTCACAATCCCTTCTGTGACATCCCACTCCCTTCTGTGACATCACAATGCATTCTGTGACGTCACAATCCAGTCTGACACCCCACAATCCATTCTGTGACGTCTCAATGCATTCTGTGATGTCACAATGCAAAGTATGACGTCACAATCCCCTCGCGTCACAATCCATTCTGTGACGTCACAATGCATTCTGTGAGGTCACAATCCAAAGTGTGACATCACAATCCCCTCGCGTCACAATCCATTCTGTGACGTCGCAATGCATTCTGTGAGTTCACAATCCAAAGTGTGACGTCACAATCCAGTCTGACACCCCACAATATATTCTGTGACGTCACAATGCCTTCTGTGACGTCACAATCCAAAGTGTGACGTCACAATCCCAAGTGTGACGTCAGAATCCATTCTGACACACCACAATCCATTCTGTGACGTCACAATGCATTCTGTGACGTCACAATCCCTTCTGTGACGTCACAATGCATTCTGTGACGTCACAATCCAGTCTAACACCCCACAATCCATTCTGTGACGTCACAATGCATTCTGTGAGGTCACAATCCAAAGTGTGACGTCACAATCTGCTCGCGTCACAATCCATTCTGTGACGTCACAATCCATTCTGTGACGTCACAATGCATTCTGTGACGTCACAATACATTCTGTGACGTCACAATCCAAAGTGTGACGTCACAATCCATTCTGTGATGTCACAATGCATTCTGTGAGGTCACAATCCAAAGTGTGACGTCACAATCCAGTCTGACACCCCACAATCCATTCTGTGACGTCACAATGCATTCTGTGACGTCACAATCCAAAGTGTGACGTCACAACCCCCTCGCGTCACAATCCATTCGATGATGTCACAATCCCTTCTGTGACTTCACAATCCATTCTGTGACATCACAATACATTCTGTGACGTCACAAACCCAAAGTGTGACGTCACAATCCATTCTGACACCCCACAATCCAATCTGTGATGTCATAATCCCTTCTGTGACGTCACAATCCATTCTATGACGTCACAATGCATTCTGTGACGTCACAATCCAGTCTGACACCCAACAATGCATTCTGTGACGTCACAATACATTCTCTGACGTCACAATCCAAAGTGTGACATCACAAACCCCTCGCGTCACAATACATTCGATGATGTCACAATCCCTTCTGTGACATCACATTACATTCTGTGACGTCACAATGCATTCTGTGAGGTCACAATCCAAAGTGTGACGTAACAATCCATTCTGACACCCCACAATCCATTCTGTGACGTCACAATGCATTCTGTGAGGTCACAATCCAAAGTGTGACGTCACAATCCCCTCGCATCAGAATCCATTCTGTGATGTCACAATGCATTCTGTGACGTCACAATCCCTTCTGTGACGTCACAATGCATTCTGTGACGTCACAATCCAGTCTAAGACCCCACAATCCATTCTGTGACGTCAGAATGCATTCTGTGAGGTCACAATCCAAAGTGTGACGTCACAATCTGCTCGCGTCACAATCCATTCTGTGACGTCACAATCCATTCTGTGACGTCACAATGCATTCTGTGACGTCACAATACATTCTGTGACGTCACAATCCAAAGTGTGACGTCACAATCCATTCTGACACCCCACAATCCATTCTGTGAAGTCACAATACATTCTGTGACGTCACAATCCAAAGTGTGACGTCACAATCCATTCTTACACCCCCAAACCATTCTGTGACGTCACAATCAATTCTGTGACGTCACATTCCATTCTGTGACGTCACAATCCAAAGTGTGACGTCACAATCCACTCGCGTCACAATCCATTCTGTGATGTCATAATCCCTTCTGTGACGTCACAATCCATTCTATGACGTCACAATGCATTCTGTGACGTCACAATCCAGTCTGACACCCCACAATCCATTCTGTGACGTCACAATGCATTCTGTGAGGTCACAATCCAAAGTGTGACGTCACAATCCCCTCGCGTCACAATCCATTCTGTGACGTCACAATCCCTTCTGTGACGTCACAATCCATTCTGTGACGTCACAATGCATTCTATGAGGTCACAATCCAAAGTGTGACGTAACAATCCATTCTGACACCCCACAATCCATTCTGTGACGTCACAATGCATTCTGTGACGTCACAATCCAAAGTGTGACGTCACAATCCCCTCGCGTCAGAATCCATTCTGTGATGTCACAATGCATTCTGTGACGTCACAATCCCTTCTGTGACGTCACAATGCATTCTGTGACGTCACAATCCAGTCTAACACCCCACAATCCATTCTGTGACGTCACAATGCATTCTGTGAGGTCACAATCCAAAGTGTGACGTCACAATCCCCTCGCGTCACAATACATTCTGTGACGTCACAATACATTCTGTGAAGTCACAATGCATTCTGTGACGTCACAATGGATTCTGTGACGTCACAATCCAGTCTGACACCCCACAATCCATTCTGTGACGTCACAATGCATTCTGTGACGTCACAATCCAAAGTGTGATGTCACAACCCCCTCGCGTCACAATCCATTCGATGATGTCACAATCCCTTCTGTGACATCCCACTCCCTTCTGTGACATCACAATGCATTCTGTGACGTCACAATCCAGTCTGACACCCCACAATCCATTCTGTGACGTCTCAATGCATTCTGTGATGTCACAATGCAAAGTATGACGTCACAATCCCCTCGCGTCACAATTCATTCTGTGACGTCACAATACATTCTGAGACGTCACAATGCATTCTGTGACGTCACAATCCATTCTGACACCCCACAATCCATTCTGTGACGTCACAATGCATTCTGTGACGTCACAATCCAAAGTGTGACGTCACAATCCCCTCGCGTCAAAATCCCTTCTGTGACGTCACAATCCATTCTGTGACGTCACAATCCATGCTATGACGTCACAATGGATTCTGTGACGTCACAATCCAGTCTGACACCCCACAATCCATTCTGTGACGTCACAATGCATTCTGTGACGTCACAATCCAAAGTGTGATGTCACAACCCCCTCGCGTCACAATCCATTCGATGATGTCACAATCCCTTCTGTGACATGACAATCCATTCTGTGACATCACAATGGATTCTGTGACGTCACAATCCATTCTGACACACCACAATCCATTCTGTGACGTCACAATGCATTCTGTGACGTCACAATCCAAAGTGTGACGTCACAACCCATTGTGTGACGTCACAATCCATTCTGTGACGCCACAATCCATTCTGTGACGTCACAATCTAAAGTGTGACGTCACAACCCAAAGTGTGACGTCACAATCCATTCTGACACACCACAATCCATTCTGTGATGTCATAATCCCTTCTGTGACGTCACAATCCATTCTATGACGTCACAATGCATTCTGTGACGTCACAATCCATTCTGTGACGTCACAATCCAAAGTGTGACGTCACAATCCCCTCGCGTCACAATTCATTCTGTGACGTCACAATGCATTCTGTGATGTCACAATGCAAAGTGTGACGTCACAACCCCCTCGCGTCACAATCCATTCTGTGACGTCGCAATGCATTCTGTGAGTTCACAATCCAAAGTGTGACGTCACAATCCAGTCTGACACCCCACAATATATTCTGTGACGTCACAATGCCTTCTGTGACGTCACAATCCAAAGTGTGACGTCACAATCCCAAGTGTGACGTCAGAATCCATTCTGACACCCCACAATCCATTCTGTGACGTCACAATGCATTCTGTGACGTCACAATCCCTTCTGTGACGTCACAATCCAAAGTGTGACGTCACAATCCATTCTGACACCCCACAATCCATTCTATGACGTCACAATGCATTCTGTGACGTCACAATCCAGTCTGACACCCCACAATCCATTCTGTGACGTCACAATGCATTCTGTGAGGTCACAATCCAAAGTGTGACATCACAAATCCCTCGCGTCACAATACATTCGATGATGTCACAATCCCTTCTGTGACATCACAATACATTCTGTGACGTCACAATACATTCTGTGACGTCACAATGCATTCTGTGACGTCACAATCCAAAGTGTGACGTCACAATATATTCTGTGACGTCACAATCCATTCTGACACACCACAATGCATTCTGTGACGTCACAATGCATTCTGTGACGTCACAATCCAAAGTGTGACGTCACAATCCAGTCTGACACCCCACAATCCATTCTGTGAAGTCACAATACATTCTGTGACGTCACAATCCAAAGTGTGACGTCACAATCCATTCTTACACCCCCAAACCATTCTGTGACGTCACAATCAATTCTGTGACGTCACATTCCATTCTGTGACGTCACAATCCAAAGTGTGACGTCACAATCCATTCTGACACCCCACAATCCGTTCTGTGACGTCACAATGCATTCTGTGACGTCACAATCCAAAGTGTGACGTCACAATTCCCTCGCGTCATAATCCATTCTGTGACGTCACAATACATTCTGAGACGTCACAATGCATTCTGTGACGTCACAATCCAAAGTGTGACGTCACAATCCCCTCGCGTCACAATCCATTCTGTGACGTCACAATATATTCTGTGACGTCACAATCCATGCTATGACGTCACAATGGATTCTGTGACGTCACAATCCAGTCTGACACCCCACAATCCATTCTGTGACGTCACAATGCATTCTGTGACGTCACAATCCAAAGTGTGATGTCACAACCCCCTCGCGTCACAATCCATTCGATGATGTCACAATCCCTTCTGTGACATCACAATCCCTTCTGTGACATCACAATGCATTCTGTGACGTCACAATCCAGTCTGACACCCCACAATCCATTCTGTGACGTCACAATGCATTCTGTGATGTCACAATGCAAAGTATGACGTCACAATCCCCTCGCGTCACAATTCATTCTGTGACGTCACAATGCATTCTGTGATGTCACAATGCAAAGTATGACGTCACAATCCCCTCGCGTCACAATTCATTCTGTGACGTCACAATACATTCTGAGACGTCACAATGCATTCTGTGACGTCACAATCCATTCTGACACCCCACAATCCATTCTGTGACGTCACAATGCATTCTGTGACGTCACAATCCAAAGTGTGACGTCACAATCCCCTCGCGTCAAAATCCCTTCTGTGACGTCACAATCCATTCTGTGACGTCACAATCCATGCTATGACGTCACAATGGATTCTGTGACGTCACAATCCAGTCTGACACCCCACAATCCATTCTGTGACGTCACAATGCATTCTGTGACGTCACAATCCAAAGTGTGATGTCACAAACCCCTCGCGTCACAATCCATTCGATGATGTCACAATCCCTTCTGTGACATCACAATCCATTCTGTGACATCACAATGGATTCTGTGACGTCACAATCCAGTCTGACACCCCACAATCCATTCTGTGACGTCACAATGCATTCTGTGACGTCACAATCCAAAGTGTGACGTCACAACCCCCTCGCGTCACAATCCATTCGATGATGTCACAATCCCTTCTGTGACTTCACAATCCATTCTGTGACATCACAATACATTCTGTGACGTCACAAACCCAAAGTGTGACGTCACAATCCATTCTGACACCCCACAATCCAATCTGTGATGTCATAATCCCTTCTGTGACGTCACAATCCATTCTATGACGTCACAATGCATTCTGTGACGTCACAATCCAGTCTGACACCCAACAATGCATTCTGTGACGTCACAATACATTCTCTGACGTCACAATCCAAAGTGTGACATCACAAACCCCTCGCGTCACAATACATTCGATGATGTCACAATCCCTTCTGTGACATCACAATACATTCTGTGACGTCACAATGCATTCTGTGAGGTCACAATCCAAAGTGTGACGTAACAATCCATTCTGACACCCCACAATCCATTCTGTGACGTCACAATGCATTCTGTGACGTCACAATCCAAAGTGTGACGTCACAATCCCCTCGCATCAGAATCCATTCTGTGATGTCACAATGCATTCTGTGACGTCACAATCCCTTCTGTGACGTCACAATGCATTCTGTGACGTCACAATCCAGTCTAACACCCCACAATCCATTCTGTGACGTCAGAATGCATTCTGTGAGGTCACAATCCAAAGTGTGACGTCACAATCTGCTCGCGTCACAATCCATTCTGTGACGTCACAATCCATTCTGTGACGTCACAATGCATTCTGTGACGTCACAATACATTCTGTGACGTCACAATCCAAAGTGTGACGTCACAATCCATTCTGACACCCCACAATCCATTCTGTGAAGTCACAATACATTCTGTGACGTCACAATCCAAAGTGTGACGTCACAATCCATTCTTACACCCCCAAACCATTCTGTGACGTCACAATCAATTCTGTGACGTCACATTCCATTCTGTGACGTCACAATCCAAAGTGTGACGTCACAATCCACTCGCGTCACAATCCATTCTGTGATGTCATAATCCCTTCTGTGACGTCACAATCCATTCTATGACGTCACAATGCATTCTGTGACGTCACAATCCAGTCTGACACCCCACAATCCATTCTGTGACGTCACAATGCATTCTGTGAGGTCACAATCCAAAGTGTGACGTCACAATCCCCTCGCGTCACAATCCATTCTGTGACGTCACAATCCCTTCTGTGACGTCACAATCCATTCTGTGACGTCACAATGCATTCTGTGAGGTCACAATCCAAAGTGTGACGTAACAATCCATTCTGACACCCCACAATCCATTCTGTGACGTCACAATGCATTCTGTGACGTCACAATCCAAAGTGTGACGTCACAATCCCCTCGCGTCAGAATCCATTCTGTGATGTCACAATGCATTCTGTGACGTCACAATCCCTTCTGTGACGTCACAATGCATTCTGTGACGTCACAATCCAGTCTAACACCCCACAATCCATTCTGTGACGTCAGAATGCATTCTGTGAGGTCACAATCCAAAGTGTGACGTCACAATCTGCTCGCGTCACAATCCATTCTGTGACGTCACAATCCATTCTGTGACGTCACAATGCATTCTGTAACGTCACAATACATTCTGTGACGTCACAATCCAAAGTGTGACGTCACAATCCAGTCTGACACCCCACAATCCATTCTGTGATGTCACAATGCATTCTGTGAGGTCACAATCCAAAGTGTGACATCACAAATCCCTCGCGTCACAATACATTCGATGATGTCACAATCCCTTCTGTGACATCACAATACATTCTGTGACGTCACAATACATTCTGTGACGTCACAATGCATTCTGTGACGTCACAATCCAAAGTGTGACGTCACAATATATTCTGTGACGTCACAATCCATTCTGACACACCACAATGCATTCTGTGACGTCACAATGCATTCTGTGACGTCACAATCCAAAGTGTGACGTCACAATCCAGTCTGACACCCCACAATCCATTCTGTGAAGTCACAATACATTCTGTGACGTCACAATCCAAAGTGTGACGTCACAATCCATTCTTACACCCCCAAACCATTCTGTGACGTCACAATCAATTCTGTGACGTCACATTCCATTCTGTGACGTCACAATCCAAAGTGTGACGTCACAATCCACTCGCGTCACAATCCATTCTGTGATGTCATAATCCCTTCTGTGACGTCACAATCCATTCTATGACGTCACAATGCATTCTGTGACGTCACAATCCAGTCTGACACCCCACAATCCATTCTGTGACATCACAATGCATTCTGTGAGGTCACAATCCAAAGTGTGACGTCACAATCCCCTCGCGTCACAATCCATTCTGTGACGTCACAATCCCTTCTGTGACGTCACAATCCAAAGTGTGACGTCACAACCCCCTCGCGTCACAATCCATTCGATGATGTCACAATCCCTTCTGTGACGTCACAATCCATTCTGTGACGTCACAATCCAGTCTGACACCCCACAATACATTCTGTGACGTCACAATGCGTTCTGTGACGTCACAATCCCAAGTGTGACGTCAGAATCCATTCTGACACCCCACAATACATTCTGTGAAGTCACAATGCATTCTGTGAGGTCACAATCCAAAGTGTGACGTCACAATCCATTCTGACACCCCACAATCCATTCTGTGACGTCACAATGCATTCTGTGACGTCACAATCCTAAGTGTGATGTCACAACCCCCTCGCGTCACAATCCATTCGATGATGTCACAATCCCTTCTGTGACATCCCAATCCCTTCTGTGACATCACAATGCATTCTGTGACGTCACAATCCAGTCTGACACCCCACAATCCATTCTGTGACGTCACAATGCATTCTGTGAGGTCACAATGCAAAGTATGACGTCACAATCCCCTCGCGTCACAATTCATTCTGTGACGTCACAATACATTCTGTGACGTCACAATGCATTCTGTGACGTCACAATCCATTCTGACACCCCACAATCCATTCTGTGACGTCACAATGCATTCTGTGACGTCACAATCCAAAGTGTGACGTCACAATCCCCTCGCGTCAAAATCCCTTCTGTGACGTCACAATCCATTCTGTGACGTCACAATCCATGCTATGACGTCACAATGGATTCTGTGACGTCACAATCCAGTCTGACACCCCACAATCCATTCTGTGACGTCACAATGCATTCTGTGACGTCACAATCCAAAGTGTGATGTCACAACCCCCTCGCGTCACAATCCATTCGATGATGTCACAATCACTTCTGTGACATCACTATCCCTTCTGTGACATCACAATGCATTCTGTGACGTCACAATCCAGTCTGACACCCCACAATCCATTCTGTGACGTCACAATGCATTCTGTGACGTCACAATCCATTGTGTGACGTCACAATCCATTGTGTGACGTCAAAATCCAAAGTGTGACGTCACAATCCAAAGTGTGACGTCAGAATCCATTCTGACACACCACAATCCATTCTGTGACGTCACAATGCATTCTGTGACATCACAACCCAAAGTGTGACGTCACAATCCATTCTGACACCCCACAATCCATTCTGTGATGTCATAATCCCTTCTGTGACGTCACAATCCATTCTATGACGTCACAATGCATTCTGTGACGTCACAATCCCTTCTGTGACGTCACAATCCAAAGTGTGACGTCACAACCCCCTCGCGTCACAATCCATTCGATGATGTCACAATCCCTTCTGTGACGTCACAATCCATTCTGTGACGTCACAATCCAGTCTGACACCCCACAATACATTCTGTGACGTCACAATGCCTTCTGTGACGTCACAATCCAAAGTGTGACGTCACAATCCCAAGTGTGACGTCAGAATCCATTCTGACACCCCACAATCCATTCTGTGACGTCACAATGCATTCTGTGACGTCACAATCCAAAGTGTGACGTCACACTCCCCTCGCATCACAATCCATTCTGTGACGTCACAATCCCTTCTGTGACGTCACAATCCAAAGTGTGACGTCACAACCCCCTCGCGTCACAATCCATTCGATGATGTCACAATCCCTTCTGTGACGTCACAATCCATTCTGTGACGTCACAATCCAGTCTGACACCCCACAATACATTCTTTGACGTCACAATGCCTTCTGTGACGTCACAATCCAAAGTGTGACGTCACAATCCCAAGTGTGACGTCAGAATCCATTCTGACACCCCACAATACATTCTGTGACGTCACAATGCATTCTGTGACGTCACAATCCAAAGTGTGACGTCACAATCCAGTCTGACACCCCACAATCCATTCTGTGAGGTCACAATCCAAAGTTTGACGTCACAATCCATTCTGACACCCCACAATCCATTCTGTGACGTCACAATGCATTCTGTGAGGTCACAATCCAAAGTGTGACGTCACAATCCATTCTGACACCCCACAATCCATTCTGTGACGTCACAATGCATTCTGTGACGTCACAATCCAAAGTGTGACGTCACAATCCCCTCGCGTCACAATCCATTCTGTGACGTCACAATATATTCTGTGACGTCACAATCCATGCTATGACGTCACAATGGATTCTGTGACGTCACAATCCAGTCTGACACCCCACAATCCATTCTGTGACGTCACAATGCATTCTGTGACGTCACAATCCAAAGTGTGATGTCACAACCCCCTCGCGTCACAATCCATTCGATGATGTCACAATCCCTTCTGTGACGTCACAATCCATGCTATGACGTCACAATGCATTCTGTGACGTCACAATCCAGTCTGACACCCCACAATCCATTCTGTGACGTCACAATGCATTCTGTGACGTCACAATCCAAAGTGTGATGTCACAACCCCCTCGCGTCACAATCCATTCGATGATGTCACAATCCCTTCTGTGACATCACAATCCCTTCTGTGACATCACAATGCATTCTGTGACGTCACAATCCAGTCTGACACCCCACAATCCATTCTGTGACGTCACAATGCATTCTGTGATGTCACAATGCAAAGTATGACGTCACAATCCCCTCGCGTCACAATTCATTCTGTGACGTCACAATACATTCTGAGACGTCACAATGCATTCTGTGACGTCACAATCCATTCTGACACCCCACAATCCATTCTGTGACGTCACAATGCATTCTGTGAGGTCACAATCCAAAGTGTGACGTCACAATCCCCTCGCGTCACAATCCATTCTGTGACGTCACAATCTCTTCTGTGACATCACAATCCAAAGTGTGACGTCACAACCCCCTCGCGTCACAATCCATTCGATGATGTCACAATCCCTTCTGTGACATCACAATCCCTTCTGTGACATCACAATGCATTCTGTGACGTCACAATGCATTCTGTGACGTCACAATCCAGTCTGACACCCCACAATCCATTCTGTGACGTCACAATGCATTCTGTGACGTCACAATACATTCTGTGACGTCACAATCCAAAGTGTGACGTCACAATCCATTCTGAAACCCCACAATCCATTCTGTGACGTCACAATACATTCTGTGACGTCACAACTTAAAGTGTGACGTCACAATCCATTCTGACACCCCACAATGCATTCTGTGATGTCATAATCCCTTCTGTGACGTCACAATCCATTCTGTGACGTCACAATGCATTCTGTGATGTCACAATGCAAAGTATGACGTCACAATCCCCTCGCGTCACAATCCATTCTGTGACGTCACAATACATTCTGTGACGTCACAATCCATGCTATGACGTCACAATGGATTCTGTGACGTCACAATGCGTTCTGTGACGTCACAATCCAATCTGTGACGTCACAATGCATTCTGTGACGTCACAATCCAAAGTGTGATGTCACAACCCCCTCGCGTCACAATCCATTCGATGATGTCACAATCCCTTCTGTGACATCACAATCCATTCTGTGACATCACAATACATTCTGTGACGTCACAATCCAGTCTGACACCCCACAATCCATTCTGTGACGTCACAATGCATTCTGTGATGTCACAATGCAAAGTATGACGTCACAATCCCCTCGCGTCACAATCCATTCTGTGACGTCACAATACATTCTGAGACGTCACAATGCATTCTGTGACGTCACAATCCAGTCTGACACCCCACAATCCATTCTGTGACGTCACAATGCATTCTGTGACGTCACAATACATTCTGTGACGTCACAATCCAAAGTGTGACATCACAAACCCCTCGCGTCACAATACATTCGATGATGTCACAATCCCTTTTGTGACGTCACAATACATTCTGTGACGTCACAACTTAAAGTGTGACGTCACAATCCATTCTGACACCCCACAATGCATTCTGTGATGTCATAATCCCTTCTGTGACGTCACAATCCATTGTATGACGTCACAATGCATTCTGTGACGTCACAATCCAGTCTGACACCCAACAATGCATTCTGTGACGTCACAATACATTCTCTGACGTCACAATCCAAAGTGTGACATCACAAACCCCTCGCGTCACAATACATTCGATGATGTCACAATCCCTTCTGTGACATCACAATCCATTCTGTGACGTCGCAATGCATTCTGTGAGGTCACAATCCAAAGTGTGACGTAACAATCCATTCTGACACCCCACAATCCATTCTGTGACGTCACAATGCATTCTGTGACGTCACAATCCAAAGTGTGACGTCACAATCCCCTCGCATCACAATCCATTCTGTGATGTCACAATGCATTCTGTGACGTCACAATCCCTTCTGTGACGTCACAATGCATTCTGTGACGTCACAATCCATTCTGACACCCCACAATCCATTCTGTGACGTCACAATGCATTCTGTGACGTCACAATCCAACGTGTGACGTCACAATCCGCTCGCATCACAATGCATTCTGTGACGTCACAATCCATTCTGTGACGTCACAATGCATTCTGTGACGTCACAGTACATTCTGTGACGTCACAATCCAAAGTGTGACGTCACAATACATTCTGTGACGTCACAATGCATTCTGTGACGTCACAATCCAAAGTGTGACGTCACAATCCATTCTGACAACCCACAATCCATTCTGTGATGTCATAATCCCTTCTGTGACGTCACAATCCATTCTATGACGTCACAATGCATTCTGTGACGTCACAATCCAGCCTGACACCCCACAATCCATTCTGTGACGTCACAATGCATTCTGTGACGTCACAATCCAAAGTGTGACGTCACAATCCATTCTGACACCCCACAATCCATTCTGTGAAGTCACAATACATTCTGTGACGTCACAAACCAAAGTGTGACGTCACAATCCATTCTTACACCCCCAAACCATTCTGTGACGTCACAATCAATTCTGTGACGTCACATTCCATTCTGTGACGTCACAATCCAAAGTGTGACGTCACAATCCACTCGCGTCACAATCCATTCTGTGATGTCATAATCCCTTCTGTGACGTCACAATCCATTCTATGACGTCACAATGCATTCTGTGACGTCACAATCCAGTCTGACACCCCACAATCCATTCTGTGACGTCACAATGCATTCTGTGAGGTCACAATCCAAAGTGTGACGTCACAATCCCCTCACGTCACAATCCATCCGATGATGTCACAATCCCTTCTGTGACGTCACAATCCATTCTGTGACGTCACAATACATTCTGTGACGTCACAATGCATTCTGTGACGTCACAATCCAAAGTGTGACGTCACAATATATTCTGTGACGTCACAATCCATTCTGACACACCACAATGCATTCTGTGACGTCACAATGCATTCTGTGACGTCACAATCCAAAGTGTGACGTCACAATCCAGTCTGACACCCCACAATCCATTCTGTGAAGTCACAATACATTCTGTGACGTCACAATCCAAAGTGTGACGTCACAATCCATTCTTACACCCCCAAACCATTCTGTGACGTCACAATCAATTCTGTGACGTCACATTCCATTCTGTGACGTCACAATCCAAAGTGTGACGTCACAATCCACTCGCGTCACAATCCATTCTGTGATGTCATAATCCCTTCTGTGACGTCACAATCCATTCTATGACGTCACAATGCATTCTGTGACGTCACAATCCAGTCTGACACCCCACAATCCATTCTGTGACATCACAATGCATTCTGTGAGGTCACAATCCAAAGTGTGACGTCACAATCCCCTCGCGTCACAATCCATTCTGTGACGTCACAATCCCTTCTGTGACGTCACAATCCAAAGTGTGACGTCACAACCCCCTCGCGTCACAATCCATTCGATGATGTCACAATCCCTTCTGTGACGTCACAATCCATTCTGTGACGTCACAATCCAGTCTGACACCCCACAATACATTCTGTGACGTCACAATGCGTTCTGTGACGTCACAATCCCAAGTGTGACGTCAGAATCCATTCTGACACCCCACAATACATTCTGTGAAGTCACAATGCATTCTGTGAGGTCACAATCCAAAGTGTGACGTCACAATCCATTCTGACACCCCACAATCCATTCTGTGACGTCACAATGCATTCTGTGACGTCACAATCCTAAGTGTGATGTCACAACCCCCTCGCGTCACAATCCATTCGATGATGTCACAATCCCTTCTGTGACATCCCAATCCCTTCTGTGACATCACAATGCATTCTGTGACGTCACAATCCAGTCTGACACCCCACAATCCATTCTGTGACGTCACAATGCATTCTGTGAGGTCACAATGCAAAGTATGACGTCACAATCCCCTCGCGTCACAATTCATTCTGTGACGTCACAATACATTCTGTGACGTCACAATGCATTCTGTGACGTCACAATCCATTCTGACACCCCACAATCCATTCTGTGACGTCACAATGCATTCTGTGACGTCACAATCCAAAGTGTGACGTCACAATCCCCTCGCGTCAAAATCCCTTCTGTGACGTCACAATCCATTCTGTGACGTCACAATCCATGCTATGACGTCACAATGGATTCTGTGACGTCACAATCCAGTCTGACACCCCACAATCCATTCTGTGACGTCACAATGCATTCTGTGACGTCACAATCCAAAGTGTGATGTCACAACCCCCTCGCGTCACAATCCATTCGATGATGTCACAATCACTTCTGTGACATCACTATCCCTTCTGTGACATCACAATGCATTCTGTGACGTCACAATCCAGTCTGACACCCCACAATCCATTCTGTGACGTCACAATGCATTCTGTGACGTCACAATCCATTGTGTGACGTCACAATCCATTGTGTGACGTCAAAATCCAAAGTGTGACGTCACAATCCAAAGTGTGACGTCAGAATCCATTCTGACACACCACAATCCATTCTGTGACGTCACAATGCATTCTGTGACATCACAACCCAAAGTGTGACGTCACAATCCATTCTGACACCCCACAATCCATTCTGTGATGTCATAATCCCTTCTGTGACGTCACAATCCATTCTATGACGTCACAATGCATTCTGTGACGTCACAATCCCTTCTGTGACGTCACAATCCAAAGTGTGACGTCACAACCCCCTCGCGTCACAATCCATTCGATGATGTCACAATCCCTTCTGTGACGTCACAATCCATTCTGTGACGTCACAATCCAGTCTGACACCCCACAATACATTCTGTGACGTCACAATGCCTTCTGTGACGTCACAATCCAAAGTGTGACGTCACAATCCCAAGTGTGACGTCAGAATCCATTCTGACACCCCACAATCCATTCTGTGACGTCACAATGCATTCTGTGACGTCACAATCCAAAGTGTGACGTCACACTCCCCTCGCATCACAATCCATTCTGTGACGTCACAATCCCTTCTGTGACGTCACAATCCAAAGTGTGACGTCACAACCCCCTCGCGTCACAATCCATTCGATGATGTCACAATCCCTTCTGTGACGTCACAATCCATTCTGTGACGTCACAATCCAGTCTGACACCCCACAATACATTCTTTGACGTCACAATGCCTTCTGTGACGTCACAATCCAAAGTGTGACGTCACAATCCCAAGTGTGACGTCAGAATCCATTCTGACACCCCACAATACATTCTGTGACGTCACAATGCATTCTGTGACGTCACAATCCAAAGTGTGACGTCACAATCCAGTCTGACACCCCACAATCCATTCTGTGAGGTCACAATCCAAAGTTTGACGTCACAATCCATTCTGACACCCCACAATCCATTCTGTGACGTCACAATGCATTCTGTGAGGTCACAATCCAAAGTGTGACGTCACAATCCATTCTGACACCCCACAATCCATTCTTTGACGTCACAATGCATTCTGTGACGTCACAATCCAAAGTGTGACGTCACAATCCCCTCGCGTCACAATCCATTCTGTGACGTCACAATATATTCTGTGACGTCACAATCCATGCTATGACGTCACAATGGATTCTGTGACGTCACAGTCCAGTCTGACACCCCACAATCCATTCTGTGACGTCACAATGCATTCTGTGACGTCACAATCCAAAGTGTGATGTCACAACCCCCTCGCGTCACAATCCATTCGATGATGTCACAATCCCTTCTGTGACGTCACAATCCATGCTATGACGTCACAATGCATTCTGTGACGTCACAATCCAGTCTGACACCCCACAATCCATTCTGTGACGTCACAATGCATTCTGTGACGTCACAATCCAAAGTGTGATGTCACAACCCCCTCGCGTCACAATCCATTCGATGATGTCACAATCCCTTCTGTGACATCACAATCCCTTCTGTGACATCACAATGCATTCTGTGACGTCACAATCCAGTCTGACACCCCACAATCCATTCTGTGACGTCACAATGCATTCTGTGATGTCACAATGCAAAGTATGACGTCACAATCCCCTCGCGTCACAATTCATTCTGTGACGTCACAATACATTCTGAGACGTCACAATGCATTCTGTGACGTCACAATCCATTCTGACACCCCACAATCCATTCTGTGACGTCACAATGCATTCTGTGAGGTCACAATCCAAAGTGTGACGTCACAATCCCCTCGCGTCACAATCCATTCTGTGACGTCACAATCTCTTCTGTGACATCACAATCCAAAGTGTGACGTCACAACCCCCTCGCGTCACAATCCATTCGATGATGTCACAATCCCTTCTGTGACATCACAATCCCTTCTGTGACATCACAATGCATTCTGTGACGTCACAATGCATTCTGTGACGTCACAATCCAGTCTGACACCCCACAATCCATTCTGTGACGTCACAATGCATTCTGTGACGTCACAATACATTCTGTGACGTCACAATCCAAAGTGTGACGTCACAATCCATTCTGAAACCCCACAATCCATTCTGTGACGTCACAATACATTCTGTGACGTCACAACTTAAAGTGTGACGTCACAATCCATTCTGACACCCCACAATGCATTCTGTGATGTCATAATCCCTTCTGTGACGTCACAATCCATTCTGTGACGTCACAATGCATTCTGTGACGTCACAATCCAAAGTGTGACGTCACAATCCCCGCGCGTCAAAATCCATTCTGTGACGTCACAATCCCTTCTGTGACGTCACAATCCAAAGTGTGACGTCACAACCCCCTCGCGTCACAATCCATTCGATGATGTCACAATCCCTTCTGTGACGTCACAATCCATTCTGTGACGTCACAATCCAGTCTGACACCCCACAATACATTCTGTGACGTCACAATGCCTTCTGTGACGTCACAATCCAAAGTGTGACGTCACAATCCCAAGTGTGACGTCAGAATCCATTCTGACACCCCACAATACATTCTGTGAAGTCACAATGCATTCTGTGACGTCACAATCCAAAGTGTGACATCACAACCCCCTCGCGTCACAATCCATTCGATGATGTCACAATCCCTTCTGTGACATCACAATCCCTTCTGTGACATCACAATGCATTCTGTGACGTCACAATCCAGTCTGACACCCCACAATCCATTCTGTGACGTCACAATGCATTCTGTGATGTCACAATGAAAGTATGACGTCACAATCCCCTCGCGTCACAATTCATTCTGTGACGTCACAATACATTCTGAGACGTCACAATGCATTCTGTGACGTCACAATCCATTCTGACACCCCACAATCCATTCTGTGACGTCACAATGCATTCTGTGAGGTCACAATCCAAAGTGTGACGTCACAATCCCCTCGCGTCACAATCCATTCTGTGACGTCACAATCCCTTCTGTGACATCACAATCCAAAGTGTGACGTCACAACCCCCTCGCGTCACAATCCATTCGATGATGTCACAATCCATTCTGTGACATCACAATCCCTTCTGTGACATCACAATGCATTCTGTGACGTCACAATGCATTCTGTGACGTCACAATCCAGTCTGACACCCCACAATCCATTCTGTGACGTCACAATGCATTCTGTGACGTCACAATACATTCTGTGACGTCACAATCCAAAGTGTGACGTCACAATCCATTCTGAAACCCCACAATCCATTCTGTGACGTCACAATACATTCTGTGACGTCACAACTTAAAGTGTGACGTCACAATCCATTCTGACACCCCACAATGCATTCTGTGATGTCATAATCCCTTCTGTGACGTCACAATCCATTCTATGACGTCACAATGCATTCTGTGACGTCACAATCCAGTCTGACACCCAACAATGCATTCTGTGACGTCACAATGCATTCTGTGATGTCACAATGCAAAGTATGACGTCACAATCCCCTCGCGTCACAATCCATTCTGTGACGTCACAATACATTCTGTGACGTCACAATCCATGCTATGACGTCACAATGGATTCTGTGACGTCACAATGCGTTCTGTGACGTCACAATCCAATCTGTGACGTCACAATGCATTCTGTGACGTCACAATCCAAAGTGTGATGTCACAACCCCCTCGCGTCACAATCCATTCGATGATGTCACAATCCCTTCTGTGACATCACAATCCATTCTGTGACATCACAATACATTCTGTGACGTCACAATCCAGTCTGACACCCCACAATCCATTCTGTGACGTCACAATGCATTCTGTGATGTCACAATGCAAAGTATGACGTCACAATCCCCTCGCGTCACAATTCATTCTGTGACGTCACAATACATTCTGAGACGTCACAATGCATTCTGTGACGTCACAATCCAGTCTGACACCCCACAATCCATTCTGTGACGTCACAATGCATTCTGTGAGGTCACAATGCAAAGTATGACGTCACAATCCCCTCGCGTCACAATCCATTCTGTGACGTCACATTCCATTCTGTGAGGTCACAATCCAAAGTGTGACGTCACAATCCCCTCGCGTCACAATTCATTCTGTGACGTCACAATACATTCTGAGACGTCACAATGCATTCTGTGACGTCACAATCCATTCTGACACCCCACAATCCATTCTGTGACGTCACAATGCATTCTGTGAGGTCACAATGCAAAGTATGACGTCACAATCCCCTCGCATCACAATCCATTCTGTGATGTCACAATGCATTCTGTGACGTCACAATCCCTTCTGTGACGTCACAATGCATTCTGTGACGTCACAATCCATTCTGACACCCCACAATCCATTCTGTGACGTCACAATGCATTCTGTGACGTCACATTCCAAAGTGTGACGTCACAATCCGCTCGCATCACAATGCATTCTGTGACGTCACAATCCATTCTGTGACGTCACAATGCATTCTGTGACGTCACAGTACATTCTGTGACGTCACAATCCAAAGTGTGACGTCACAATACATTCTGTGACGTCACAATGCATTCTGTGACGTCACAATCCAAAGTGTGACGTCACAATCCATTCTGACAACCCACAATCCATTCTGTGATGTCATAATCCCTTCTGTGACGTCACAATCCATTCTATGACGTCACAATGCATTCTGTGACGTCACAATCCATTCTGACTCCCCACAATCCATTCTGTGATGTCACAATGCATTCTGTGACGTCATAATCCAAAGTGTGACGTCACAATCCGTTCTGACACCCCACAATCCATTCTGTGACGTCACAATGCATTCTGTGATGTCACAATGCAAAGTATGACGTCACAATCCCCTCGCGTCACAATCCATTCTGTGACGTCACAATACATTCTGAGACGTCACAATGCATTCTGTGACGTCACAATCCAGTCTGACACCCCACAATCCATTCTGTGACGTCACAATGCATTCTGTGACGTCACAATTCATTCTGTGACGTCACAATCCAAAGTGTGACGTCAGAATCCATTCTGACACCCCACAATCCATTCTGTGACGTCACAATACATTCTGTGACGTCACAACTTAAAGTGTGACGTCACAATCCATTCTGACACCCCACAATGCATTCTGTGATGTCATAATCCCTTCTGTGACGTCACAATCCATTGTATGACGTCACAATGCATTCTGTGACGTCACAATCCAGTCTGACACCCAACAATGCATTCTGTGACGTCACAATACATTCTCTGACGTCACAATCCAAAGTGTGACATCACAAACCCCTCGCGTCACAATACATTCGATGATGTCACAATCCCTTCTGTGACATCACAATCCATTCTGTGACGTCGCAATGCATTCTGTGAGGTCACAATCCAAAGTGTGACGTAACAATCCATTCTGACACCCCACAATCCATTCTCTGACGTCACAATGCATTCTGTGACGTCACAATCCAAAGTGTGACGTCACAACCCCCTCGCATCACAATCCATTCTGTGATGTCACAATGCATTCTGTGACGTCACAATCCATTCTATGACGTCACAATGCATTCTGTGACGTCACAATCCAGTCTAACACCCCACAATCCATTCTGTGACGTCACAATGCATTCTGTGACGTCACAATCCAGTCTGACACCCCACAATCCATTCTGTGACGTCACAATGCATTCTGTGACGTCACAATCCATTCTGTGACGTCACAATGCATTCTGTGACGTCACAGTACATTCTGTGACGTCACAATCCAAAGTGTGACGTCACAATACATTCTGTGACGTCACAATGCATTCTGTGACGTCACAATCCAAAGTGTGACGTCACAATCCATTCTGACAACCCACAATCCATTCTGTGATGTCATAATCCCTTCTGTGACGTCACAATCCATTCTATGACGTCACAATGCATTCTGTGACGTCACAATCCAGCCTGACACCCCACAATCCATTCTGTGACGTCACAATGCATTCTGTGACGTCACAATCCAAAGTGTGACGTCACAATCCCCTCGCGTCACAATCCATCCGATGATGTCACAATCCCTTCTGTGACGTCACAATACATTCTGTGACGTCACAATACATTCTGTGACGTCACAATGCATTCTGTGACGTCACAATCCAAAGTGTGACGTCACAATATATTCTGTGACGTCACAATCCATTCTGACACACCACAATGCATTCTGTGACGTCACAATGCATTCTGTGACGTCACAATCCAAAGTGTGACGTCACAATCCATTCTGACACCCCACAATCCATTCTGTGAAGTCACAATACATTCTGTGACGTCACAATCCAAAGTGTGACGTCACAATCCATTCTTACACCCCCAAATCATTCTGTGACGTCACAATCAATTCTGTGACGTCACATTCCATTCTGTGACGTCACAATCCAAAGTGTGACGTCACAATCCACTCGCGTCACAATCCATTCTGTGATGTCATAATCCCTTCTGTGACGTCACAATCCATTCTATGACGTCACAATGCATTCTGTGACGTCACAATCCAGTCTGACACCCCACAATCCATTCTGTGACGTCACAATGCATTCTGTGAGGTCACAATCCAAAGTGTGACGTCACAATCCCCTCGCGTCACAATCCATTCTGTGACGTCACAATCCCTTCTGTGACGTCACAATCCAAAGTGTGACGTCACAACCCCCTCGCGTCACAATCCATTCGATGATGTCACAATCCCTTCTGTGACGTCACAATCCATTCTGTGACGTCACAATCCAGTCTGACACCCCACAATCCATTCTGTGACGTCCCAATGCCTTCTGTGACGTCACAATCCAAAGTGTGACGTCACAATCCCAAGTGTGACGTCAGAATCCATTCTGACACCCCACAATACATTCTGTGAAGTCACAATGCATTCTGTGAGGTCACAATCCAAAGTGTGACGTCACAATCCATTCTGACACCCCACAATCCATTCTGTGACGTCACAATGCATTCTGTGACGTCACAATCCAAAGTGTGATGTCACAACCCCCTCGCGTCACAATCCATTCGATGATGTCACAATCACTTCTGTGACATCACTATCCCTTCTGTGACATCACAATGCATTCTGTGACGTCACAATCCAGTCTGACACCCCACAATCCATTCTGTGACGTCACAATGCATTCTGTGATGTCACAATGCAAAGTATGACGTCACAATCCCCTCGCGTCACAATTCATTCTGTGACGTCACAATACATTCTGAGACGTCACAATGCATTCTGTGACGTCACAATCCATTCTGACACCCCACAATCCATTCTGTGACGTCACAATGCATTCTGTGACGTCACAATCCAAAGTGTGACGTCACAATCCCCTCACGTCAAAATCCCTTCTGTGACGTCACAATCCATTCTGTGACGTCACAATCCATGCTATGACGTCACAATGGATTCTGTGACGTCACAATCCAGTCTGACACCCCACAATCCATTCTGTGACGTCACAATGCATTCTGTGACGTCACAATCCAAAGTGTGATGTCACAACCCCCTCGCGTCACAATCCATTCGATGATGTCACAATCACTTCTGTGACATCACTATCCCTTCTGTGACATCACAATGCATTCTGTGACGTCACAATCCAGTCTGACACCCCACAATCCATTCTGTGACGTCACAATGCATTCTGTGACGTCACAATCCAAAGTGTGACGTCACAATCCATTGTGTGACGTCACAATCCAAAGTGTGACGTCACAATCCAAAGTGTGACGTCAGAATCCATTCTGACACACCACAATCCATTCTGTGACGTCACAATGCATTCTGTGACATCACAACCCAAAGTGTGACGTCACAATCCATTCTGACACACCACAATCCATTCTGTGATGTCATAATCCCTTCTGTGACGTCACAATCCATTCTATGACGTCACAATGCATTCTGTGACGTCACAATCCCTTCTGTGACGTCACAATCCAAAGTGTGACGTCACAACCCCCTCGCGTCACAATCCATTCGATGATGTCACAATCCCTTCTGTGACGTCACAATCCATTCTGTGACGTCACAATCCAGTCTGACACCCCACAATACATTCTGTGACGTCACAATGCCTTCTGTGACGTCACAATCCAAAGTGTGACGTCACAATCCCAAGTGTGACGTCAGGATCCATTCTGACACCCCACAGTGCATTCTGTGACGTCACAATGCATTCTGTGACGTCACAATCCAAAGTGTGACGTCACACTCCCCTCGCATCACAATCCATTCTGTGATGTCACAATGCATTCTGTGACGTCACAATCCCTTCTGTGACGTCACAATGCATTCTGTGACGTCACAATCCAGTCTGACACCCCACAATCCATTCTGTGACGTCACAATGCATTCTGTGAGGTCACAATCCAAAGTGTGACATCACAATCCCCTCGCGTCACAATCCATTCTGTGACGTCACAATCCATTCTGTGACGTCACAATGCATTCTGTGACGTCACAATGGATTCTGTGACGTCACAATCCAGTCTGACACCCCACAATCCATTCTGTGACGTCACAATGCATTCTGTGACGTCACAATCCAAAGTGTGATGTCACAACCCCCTCGCGTCACAATCCATTCGATGATGTCACAATCCCTTCTGTGACATCCCAATCCCTTCTGTGACATCACAATGCATTCTGTGACGTCACAATCCAGTCTGACACCCCACAATCCATTCTGTGACGTCTCAATGCATTCTGTGATGTCACAATGCAAAGTATGACGTCACAATCCCCTCGCGTCACAATTCATTCTGTGACGTCAGAATTCATTCTGTGACGTCACAATCCATTCTGTGACGTCACAATCCAAAGTGTGACGGCACAATCCCCTCGCATCACAATCCATTCTGTGACGTCACAATCCCTTCTGTGACGTCACAATCCAAAGTGTGACGTCACAACCCCCTCGCGTCACAATCCATTCGATGATGTCACAATCCCTTCTGTGACGTCACAATCCATTCTGTGACGTCACAATCCAGTCTGACACCCCACAATACATTCTGTGACGTCACAATGCCTTCTGTGACGTCACAATCCAAAGTGTGACGTCACAATCCCAAGTGTGACGTCAGAATCCATTCTGACACCCCACAATACATTCTGTGAAGTCACAATGCATTCTGTGACGTCACAATCCAAAGTGTGACATCACAACCCCCTCGCGTCACAATCCATTCGATGATGTCACAATCCCTTCTGTGACATCACAATCCCTTCTGTGACATCACAATGCATTCTGTGACGTCACAATCCAGTCTGACACCCCACAATCCATTCTGTGACGTCACAATGCATTCTGTGATGTCACAATGAAAGTATGACGTCACAATCCCCTCGCGTCACAATTCATTCTGTGACGTCACAATACATTCTGAGACGTCACAATGCATTCTGTGACGTCACAATCCATTCTGACACCCCACAATCCATTCTGTGACGTCACAATGCATTCTGTGAGGTCACAATCCAAAGTGTGACGTCACAATCCCCTCGCGTCACAATCCATTCTGTGACGTCACAATCCCTTCTGTGACATCACAATCCAAAGTGTGACGTCACAACCCCCTCGCGTCACAATCCATTCGATGATGTCACAATCCCTTCTGTGACATCACAATCCCTTCTGTGACATCACAATGCATTCTGTGACGTCACAATGCATTCTGTGACGTCACAATCCAGTCTGACACCCCACAATCCATTCTGTGACGTCACAATGCATTCTGTGACGTCACAATACATTCTGTGACGTCACAATCCAAAGTGTGACGTCACAATCCATTCTGAAACCCCACAATCCATTCTGTGACGTCACAATACATTCTGTGACGTCACAACTTAAAGTGTGACGTCACAATCCATTCTGACACCCCACAATGCATTCTGTGATGTCATAATCCCTTCTGTGACGTCACAATCCATTCTATGACGTCACAATGCATTCTGTGACGTCACAATCCAGTCTGACACCCAACAATGCATTCTGTGACGTCACAATGCATTCTGTGATGTCACAATGCAAAGTATGACGTCACAATCCCCTCGCGTCACAATCCATTCTGTGACGTCACAATACATTCTGTGACGTCACAATCCATGCTATGACGTCACAATGGATTCTGTGACGTCACAATGCGTTCTGTGACGTCACAATCCAATCTGTGACGTCACAATGCATTCTGTGACGTCACAATCCAAAGTGTGATGTCACAACCCCCTCGCGTCACAATCCATTCGATGATGTCACAATCCCTTCTGTGACATCACAATCCATTCTGTGACATCACAATACATTCTGTGACGTCACAATCCAGTCTGACACCCCACAATCCATTCTGTGACGTCACAATGCATTCTGTGATGTCACAATGCAAAGTATGACGTCACAATCCCCTCGCGTCACAATTCATTCTGTGACGTCACAATACATTCTGAGACGTCACAATGCATTCTGTGACGTCACAATCCAGTCTGACACCCCACAATCCATTCTGTGACGTCACAATGCATTCTGTGAGGTCACAATGCAAAGTATGACGTCACAATCCCCTCGCGTCACAATCCATTCTGTGACGTCACATTCCATTCTGTGAGGTCACAATCCAAAGTGTGACGTCACAATCCCCTCGCGTCACAATTCATTCTGTGACGTCACAATACATTCTGAGACGTCACAATGCATTCTGTGACGTCACAATCCATTCTGACACCCCACAATCCATTCTGTGACGTCACAATGCATTCTGTGAGGTCACAATGCAAAGTATGACGTCACAATCCCCTCGCATCACAATCCATTCTGTGATGTCACAATGCATTCTGTGACGTCACAATCCCTTCTGTGACGTCACAATGCATTCTGTGACGTCACAATCCATTCTGACACCCCACAATCCATTCTGTGACGTCACAATGCATTCTGTGACGTCACATTCCAAAGTGTGACGTCACAATCCGCTCGCATCACAATGCATTCTGTGACGTCACAATCCATTCTGTGACGTCACAATGCATTCTGTGACGTCACAGTACATTCTGTGACGTCACAATCCAAAGTGTGACGTCACAATACATTCTGTGACGTCACAATGCATTCTGTGACGTCACAATCCAAAGTGTGACGTCACAATCCATTCTGACAACCCACAATCCATTCTGTGATGTCATAATCCCTTCTGTGACGTCACAATCCATTCTATGACGTCACAATGCATTCTGTGACGTCACAATCCATTCTGACTCCCCACAATCCATTCTGTGATGTCACAATGCATTCTGTGACGTCATAATCCAAAGTGTGACGTCACAATCCGTTCTGACACCCCACAATCCATTCTGTGACGTCACAATGCATTCTGTGATGTCACAATGCAAAGTATGACGTCACAATCCCCTCGCGTCACAATCCATTCTGTGACGTCACAATACATTCTGAGACGTCACAATGCATTCTGTGACGTCACAATCCAGTCTGACACCCCACAATCCATTCTGTGACGTCACAATGCATTCTGTGACGTCACAATTCATTCTGTGACGTCACAATCCAAAGTGTGACGTCAGAATCCATTCTGACACCCCACAATCCATTCTGTGACGTCACAATACATTCTGTGACGTCACAACTTAAAGTGTGACGTCACAATCCATTCTGACACCCCACAATGCATTCTGTGATGTCATAATCCCTTCTGTGACGTCACAATCCATTGTATGACGTCACAATGCATTCTGTGACGTCACAATCCAGTCTGACACCCAACAATGCATTCTGTGACGTCACAATACATTCTCTGACGTCACAATCCAAAGTGTGACATCACAAACCCCTCGCGTCACAATACATTCGATGATGTCACAATCCCTTCTGTGACATCACAATCCATTCTGTGACGTCGCAATGCATTCTGTGAGGTCACAATCCAAAGTGTGACGTAACAATCCATTCTGACACCCCACAATCCATTCTGTGACGTCACAATGCATTCTGTGACGTCACAATCCAAAGTGTGACGTCACAACCCCCTCGCATCACAATCCATTCTGTGATGTCACAATGCATTCTGTGACGTCACAATCCATTCTATGACGTCACAATGCATTCTGTGACGTCACAATCCAGTCTAACACCCCACAATCCATTCTGTGACGTCACAATGCATTCTGTGACGTCACAATCCAAAGTGTGACGTCACAATCCGCTCGCGTCACAATGCATTCTGTGACGTCACAATCCATTCTGTGACGTCACAATGCATTCTGTGACGTCACAGTACATTCTGTGACGTCACAATCCAAAGTGTGACGTCACAATACATTCTGTGACGTCACAATGCATTCTGTGACGTCACAATCCAAAGTGTGACGTCACAATCCATTCTGACAACCCACAATCCATTCTGTGATGTCATAATCCCTTCTGTGACGTCACAATCCATTCTATGACGTCACAATGCATTCTGTGACGTCACAATCCAGCCTGACACCCCACAATCCATTCTGTGACGTCACAATGCATTCTGTGACGTCACAATCCAAAGTGTGACGTCACAATCCCCTCGCGTCACAATCCATCCGATGATGTCACAATCCCTTCTGTGACGTCACAATACATTCTGTGACGTCACAATACATTCTGTGACGTCACAATGCATTCTGTGACGTCACAATCCAAAGTGTGACGTCACAATATATTCTGTGACGTCACAATCCATTCTGACACACCACAATGCATTCTGTGACGTCACAATGCATTCTGTGACGTCACAATCCAAAGTGTGACGTCACAATCCATTCTGACACCCCACAATCCATTCTGTGAAGTCACAATACATTCTGTGACGTCACAATCCAAAGTGTGACGTCACAATCCATTCTTACACCCCCAAATCATTCTGTGACGTCACAATCAATTCTGTGACGTCACATTCCATTCTGTGACGTCACAATCCAAAGTGTGACGTCACAATCCACTCGCGTCACAATCCATTCTGTGATGTCATAATCCCTTCTGTGACGTCACAATCCATTCTATGACGTCACAATGCATTCTGTGACGTCACAATCCAGTCTGACACCCCACAATCCATTCTGTGACGTCACAATGCATTCTGTGAGGTCACAATCCAAAGTGTGACGTCACAATCCCCTCGCGTCACAATCCATTCTGTGACGTCACAATCCCTTCTGTGACGTCACAATCCAAAGTGTGACGTCACAACCCCCTCGCGTCACAATCCATTCGATGATGTCACAATCCCTTCTGTGACGTCACAATCCATTCTGTGACGTCACAATCCAGTCTGACACCCCACAATCCATTCTGTGACGTCCCAATGCCTTCTGTGACGTCACAATCCAAAGTGTGACCTCACAATCCCAAGTGTGACGTCAGAATCCATTCTGACACCCCACAATACATTCTGTGAAGTCACAATGCATTCTGTGAGGTCACAATCCAAAGTGTGACGTCACAATCCATTCTGACACCCCACAATCCATTCTGTGACGTCACAATGCATTCTGTGACGTCACAATCCAAAGTGTGATGTCACAACCCCCTCGCGTCACAATCCATTCGATGATGTCACAATCACTTCTGTGACATCACTATCCCTTCTGTGACATCACAATGCATTCTGTGACGTCACAATCCAGTCTGACACCCCACAATCCATTCTGTGACGTCACAATGCATTCTGTGATGTCACAATGCAAAGTATGACGTCACAATCCCCTCGCGTCACAATTCATTCTGTGACGTCACAATACATTCTGAGACGTCACAATGCATTCTGTGACGTCACAATCCATTCTGACACCCCACAATCCATTCTGTGACGTCACAATGCATTCTGTGACGTCACAATCCAAAGTGTGACGTCACAATCCCCTCACGTCAAAATCCCTTCTGTGACGTCACAATCCATTCTGTGACGTCACAATCCATGCTATGACGTCACAATGGATTCTGTGACGTCACAATCCAGTCTGACACCCCACAATCCATTCTGTGACGTCACAATGCATTCTGTGACGTCACAATCCAAAGTGTGATGTCACAACCCCCTCGCGTCACAATCCATTCGATGATGTCACAATCACTTCTGTGACATCACTATCCCTTCTGTGACATCACAATGCATTCTGTGACGTCACAATCCAGTCTGACACCCCACAATCCATTCTGTGACGTCACAATGCATTCTGTGACGTCACAATCCAAAGTGTGACGTCACAATCCATTGTGTGACGTCACAATCCAAAGTGTGACGTCACAATCCAAAGTGTGACGTCAGAATCCATTCTGACACACCACAATCCATTCTGTGACGTCACAATGCATTCTGTGACATCACAACCCAAAGTGTGACGTCACAATCCATTCTGACACACCACAATCCATTCTGTGATGTCATAATCCCTTCTGTGACGTCACAATCCATTCTATGACGTCACAATGCATTCTGTGACGTCACAATCCCTTCTGTGACGTCACAATCCAAAGTGTGACGTCACAACCCCCTCGCGTCACAATCCATTCGATGATGTCACAATCCCTTCTGTGACGTCACAATCCATTCTGTGACGTCACAATCCAGTCTGACACCCCACAATACATTCTGTGACGTCACAATGCCTTCTGTGACGTCACAATCCAAAGTGTGACGTCACAATCCCAAGTGTGACGTCAGGATCCATTCTGACACCCCACAGTGCATTCTGTGACGTCACAATGCATTCTGTGACGTCACAATCCAAAGTGTGACGTCACACTCCCCTCGCATCACAATCCATTCTGTGATGTCACAATGCATTCTGTGACGTCACAATCCCTTCTGTGACGTCACAATGCATTCTGTGACGTCACAATCCAGTCTGACACCCCACAATCCATTCTGTGACGTCACAATGCATTCTGTGAGGTCACAATCCAAAGTGTGACATCACAATCCCCTCGCGTCACAATCCATTCTGTGACGTCACAATCCATTCTGTGACGTCACAATGCATTCTGTGACGTCACAATGGATTCTGTGACGTCACAATCCAGTCTGACACCCCACAATCCATTCTGTGACGTCACAATGCATTCTGTGACGTCACAATCCAAAGTGTGATGTCACAACCCCCTCGCGTCACAATCCATTCGATGATGTCACAATCCCTTCTGTGACATCCCAATCCCTTCTGTGACATCACAATGCATTCTGTGACGTCACAATCCAGTCTGACACCCCACAATCCATTCTGTGACGTCTCAATGCATTCTGTGATGTCACAATGCAAAGTATGACGTCACAATCCCCTCGCGTCACAATTCATTCTGTGACGTCACAATACATTCTGAGACGTCACAATGCATTCTGTGACGTCACAATCCATTCTGACACCCCACAATCCATTCTGTGACGTCACAATGCATTCTGTGACGTCACAATCCAAAGTGTGACGTCACAATCCCCTCGCGTCAAAATCCCTTCTGTGACGTCACAATCCATTCTGTGACGTCACAATCCATGCTATGACGTCACAATGGATTCTGTGACGTCACAATCCAGTCTGACACCCCACAATCCATTCTGTGACGTCACAATGCATTCTGTGACGTCACAATCCAAAGTGTGATGTCACAACCCCCTCGCGTCACAATCCATTCGATGATGTCACAATCCCTTCTGTGACATGACAATCCATTCTGTGACATCACAATGGATTCTGTGACGTCACAATCCATTCTGACACACCACAATCCATTCTGTGACGTCACAATGCATTCTGTGACGTCACAATCCAAAGTGTGACGTCACAACCCATTGTGTGACGTCACAATCCATTCTGTGACGCCACAATCCATTCTGTGACGTCACAATCTAAAGTGTGACGTCACAACCCAAAGTGTGACGTCACAATCCATTCTGACACACCACAATCCATTCTGTGATGTCATAATCCCTTCTGTGACGTCACAATCCATTCTATGACGTCACAATGCATTCTGTGACGTCACAATCCATTCTGTGACGTCACAATCCAAAGTGTGACGTCACAATCCCCTCGCGTCACAATTCATTCTGTGACGTCACAATGCATTCTGTGATGTCACAATGCAAAGTGTGACGTCACAACCCCCTCGTGTCACAATCCATTCTGTGACGTCGCAATGCATTCTGTGAGTTCACAATCCAAAGTGTGACGTCACAATCCAGTCTGACACCCCACAATATATTCTGTGACGTCACAATGCCTTCTGTGACGTCACAATCCAAAGTGTGACGTCACAATCCCAAGTGTGACGTCAGAATCCATTCTGACACCCCACAATCCATTCTGTGACGTCACAATGCATTCTGTGACGTCACAATCCCTTCTGTGACGTCACAATGCATTCTGTGACGTCACAATCCAGTCTAACACCCCACAATCCATTCTGTGACGTCACAATGCATTCTGTGAGGTCACAATCCAAAGTGTGACGTCACAATCTGCTCGCGTCACAATCCATTCTGTGACGTCACAATCCATTCTGTGACGTCACAATGCATTCTGTGACGTCACAATACATTCTGTGACGTCACAATCCAAAGTGTGACGTCACAATCCATTCTGTGATGTCACAATGCATTCTGTGAGGTCACAATCCAAAGTGTGACGTCACAATCCATTCTGACACCCCACAATCCGTTCTGTGACGTCACAATGCATTCTGTGACGTCACAATCCAAAGTGTGACGTCACAATTCCCTCGCGTCATAATCCATTCTGTGACGTCACAATACATTCTGAGACGTCACAATGCGTTCTTTGACGTCACAATCCAAAGTGTGACGTCACAATCCCCTCGCGTCACAATCCATTCTGTGACGTCACAATATATTCTGTGACGTCACAATCCATGCTATGACGTCACAATGGATTCTGTGACGTCACAATCCAGTCTGACACCCCACAATCCATTCTGTGACGTCACAATGCATTCTGTGACGTCACAATCCAAAGTGTGATGTCACAACCCCCTCGCGTCACAATCCATTCGATGATGTCACAATCCCTTCTGTGACATCACAATCCCTTCTGTGACATCACAATGCATTCTGTGACGTCACAATCCAGTCTGACACCCCACAATCCATTCTGTGACGTCACAATGCATTCTGTGATGTCACAATGCAAAGTATGACGTCACAATCCCCTCGCGTCACAATTCATTCTGTGACGTCACAATGCATTCTGTGATGTCACAATGCAAAGTATGACGTCACAATCCCCTCGCGTCACAATTCATTCTGTGACGTCACAATACATTCTGAGACGTCACAATGCATTCTGTGACGTCACAATCCATTCTGACACCCCACAATCCATTCTGTGACGTCACAATGCATTCTGTGACGTCACAATCCAAAGTGTGACGTCACAATCCCCTCGCGTCAAAATCCCTTCTGTGACGTCACAATCCATTCTGTGACGTCACAATCCATGCTATGACGTCACAATGGATTCTGTGACGTCACAATCCAGTCTGACACCCCACAATCCATTCTGTGACGTCACAATGCATTCTGTGACGTCACAATCCAAAGTGTGATGTCACAAACCCCTCGCGTCACAATCCATTCGATGATGTCACAATCCCTTCTGTGACATCACAATCCATTCTGTGACATCACAATACATTCTGTGACGTCACAAACCCAAAGTGTGACGTCACAATCCATTCTGACACCCCACAATCCAATCTGTGATGTCATAATCCCTTCTGTGACGTCACAATCCATTCTATGACGTCACAATGCATTCTGTGACGTCACAATCCAGTCTGACACCCAACAATGCATTCTGTGACGTCACAATACATTCTCTGACGTCACAATCCAAAGTGTGACATCACAAACCCCTCGCGTCACAATACATTCGATGATGTCACAATCCCTTCTGTGACATCACAATACATTCTGTGACGTCACAATGCATTCTGTGAGGTCACAATCCAAAGTGTGACGTAACAATCCATTCTGACACCCCACAATCCATTCTGTGACGTCACAATGCATTCTGTGACGTCACAATCCAAAGTGTGACGTCACAATCCCCTCGCATCAGAATCCATTCTGTGATGTCACAATGCATTCTGTGACGTCACAATCCCTTCTGTGACGTCACAATGCATTCTGTGACGTCACAATCCAGTCTAACACCCCACAATCCATTCTGTGACGTCAGAATGCATTCTGTGAGGTCACAATCCAAAGTGTGACGTCACAATCTGCTCGCGTCACAATCCATTCTGTGACGTCACAATCCATTCTGTGACGTCACAATGCATTCTGTGACGTCACAATACATTCTGTGACGTCACAATCCAAAGTGTGACGTCACAATCCATTCTGACACCCCACAATCCATTCTGTGAAGTCACAATACATTCTGTGACGTCACAATCCAAAGTGTGACGTCACAATCCATTCTTACACCCCCAAACCATTCTGTGACGTCACAATCAATTCTGTGACGTCACATTCCATTCTGTGACGTCACAATCCAAAGTGTGACGTCACAATCCACTCGCGTCACAATCCATTCTGTGATGTCATAATCCCTTCTGTGACGTCACAATCCATTCTATGACGTCACAATGCATTCTGTGACGTCACAATCCAGTCTGACACCCCACAATCCATTCTGTGACGTCACAACGCATTCTGTGAGGTCACAATCCAAAGTGTGACGTCACAATCCCCTCGCGTCACAATCCATTCTGTGACGTCACAATCCCTTCTGTGACGTCACAATCCATTCTGTGACGTCACAATGCATTCTGTGAGGTCACAATCCAAAGTGTGACGTAACAATCCATTCTGACACCCCACAATCCATTCTGTGACGTCACAATGCATTCTGTGACGTCACAATCCAAAGTGTGACGTCACAATCCCCTCGCGTCAGAATCCATTCTGTGATGTCACAATGCATTCTGTGACGTCACAATCCCTTCTGTGACGTCACAATGCATTCTGTGACGTCACAATCCAGTCTAACACCCCACAATCCATTCTGTGACGTCAGAATGCATTCTGTGAGGTCACAATCCAAAGTGTGACGTCACAATCTGCTCGCGTCACAATCCATTCTGTGACGTCACAATCCATTCTGTGACGTCACAATGCATTCTGTGACGTCACAATACATTCTGTGACGTCACAATCCAAAGTGTGACGTCACAATCCATTCTGACACCCCACAATCCATTCTATGACGTCACAATGCATTCTGTGACGTCACAATCCAGTCTGACACCCCACAATCCATTCTGTGACGTCACAATGCATTCTGTGAGGTCACAATCCAAAGTGTGACATCACAAACCCCTCGCGTCACAATACATTCGATGATGTCACAATCCCTTCTGTGACATCACAATACATTCTGTGACGTCACAATACATTCTGTGACGTCACAATGCATTCTGTGACGTCACAATCCAAAGTGTGACGTCACAATATATTCTGTGACGTCACAATCCATTCTGACACACCACAATGCATTCTGTGACGTCACAATGCATTCTGTGACGTCACAATCCAAAGTGTGACGTCACAATCCAGTCTGACACCCCACAATCCATTCTGTGAAGTCACAATACATTCTGTGACGTCACAATCCAAAGTGTGACGTCACAATCCATTCTTACACCCCCAAACCATTCTGTGACGTCACAATCAATTCTGTGACGTCACATTCCATTCTGTGACGTCACAATCCAAAGTGTGACGTCACAATCCACTCGCGTCACAATCCATTCTGTGATGTCATAATCCCTTCTGTGACGTCACAATCCATTCTATGACGTCACAATGCATTCTGTGACGTCACAATCCAGTCTGACACCCCACAATCCATTCTGTGACGTCACAATCCCTTCTGTGAGGTCACAATCCAAAGTGTGACGTCACAATCCCCTCGCGTCACAATCCATTCTGTGACGTCACAATCCCTTCTGTGACGTCACAATCCAAAGTGTGACGTCACAACCCCCTCGCGTCACAATCCATTCGATGATGTCACAATCCCTTCTGTGACGTCACAATCCATTCTGTGACGTCACAATCCAGTCTGACACCCCACAATACATTCTGTGACGTCACAATGCGTTCTGTGACGTCACAATCCCAAGTGTGACGTCAGAATCCATTCTGACACCCCACAATACATTCTGTGACGTCACAATGCATTCTGTGAGGTCACAATCCAAAGTGTGACGTCACAATCCATTCTGACACCCCACAATCCATTCTGTGACGTCACAATGCATTCTGTGACGTCACAATCCTAAGTGTGATGTCACAACCCCCTCGCGTCACAATCCATTCGATGATGTCACAATCCCTTCTGTGACATCCCAATCCCTTCTGTGACATCACAATGCATTCTGTGACGTCACAATCCAGTCTGACACCCCACAATCCATTCTGTGACGTCACAATGCATTCTGTGAGGTCACAATGCAAAGTATGACGTCACAATCCCCTCGCGTCACAATTCATTCTGTGACGTCACAATACATTCTGTGACGTCACAATGCATTCTGTGACGTCACAATCCATTCTGACACCCCACAATCCATTCTGTGACGTCACAATGCATTCTGTGACGTCACAATCCAAAGTGTGACGTCACAATCCCCTCGCGTCAAAATCCCTTCTGTGACGTCACAATCCATTCTGTGACGTCACAATCCATGCTATGACGTCACAATGGATTCTGTGACGTCACAATCCAGTCTGACACCCCACAATCCATTCTGTGACGTCACAATGCATTCTGTGACGTCACAATCCAAAGTGTGATGTCACAACCCCCTCGCGTCACAATCCATTCGATGATGTCACAATCACTTCTGTGACATCACTATCCCTTCTGTGACATCACAATGCATTCTGTGACGTCACAATCCAGTCTGACACCCCACAATCCATTCTGTGACGTCACAATGCATTCTGTGACGTCACAATTCATTCTGTGACGTCACAATCCATTGTGTGACGTCACAATCCATTGTGTGACGTCACAATCCAAAGTGTGACGTCACAATCCAAAGTGTGACGTCAGAATCCATTCTGACACACCACAATCCATTCTGTGACGTCACAATGCATTCTGTGACATCACAACCCAAAGTGTGACGTCACAATCCATTCTGACACCCCACAATCCATTCTGTGATGTCATAATCCCTTCTGTGACGTCACAATCCATTCTATGACGTCACAATGCATTCTGTGACGTCACAATCCCTTCTGTGACGTCACAATCCAAAGTGTGACGTCACAACCCCCTCGCGTCACAATCCATTCGATGATGTCACAATCCCTTCTGTGACGTCACAATCCATTCTGTGACGTCACAATCCAGTCTGACACACCACAATACATTCTGTGACGTCACAATGCCTTCTGTGACGTCACAATCCAAAGTGTGACGTCACAATCCCAAGTGTGACGTCAGAATCCATTCTGACGTCACACAATCCATTCTGTGACGTCACAATGCATTCTGTGACATCACAATCCAAAGTGTGACGTCACACTCCCCTCGCATCACAATCCATTCTGTGACGTCACAATCCCTTCTGTGACGTCACAATCCAAAGTGTGACGTCACAACCCCCTCGCGTCACAATCCATTCGATGATGTCACAATCCCTTCTGTGACGTCACAATCCATTCTGTGACGTCACAATCCAGTCTGACACCCCACAATACATTCTTTGACGTCACAATGCCTTCTGTGACGTCACAATCCAAAGTGTGACGTCACAATCCCAAGTGTGACGTCAGAATCCATTCTGACACCCCACAATACATTCTGTGACGTCACAATGCATTCTGTGACGTCACAATCCAAAGTGTGACGTCACAATCCAGTCTGACACCCCACAATCCATTCTGTGAGGTCACAATCCAAAGTTTGACGTCACAATCCATTCTGACACCCCACAATCCATTCTGTGACGTCACAATGCATTCTGTGAGGTCACAATCCAAAGTGTGACGTCACAATCCATTCTGACACCCCACAATCCATTCTGTGACGTCACAATGCATTCTGTGACGTCACAATCCAAAGTGTGACGTCACAATCCCCTCGCGTCACAATCCATTCTGTGACGTCACAATATATTCTGTGACTTCACAATCCATGCTATGACGTCACAATGGATTCTGTGACGTCACAATCCAGTCTGACACCCCACAATCCATTCTGTGACGTCACAATCCATTCTCCGACGTCACAATCCAAAGTGTGACGTCACAACCCCCTCGCGTCACAATCCATTCGATGATGTCACAATCCCTTCTGTGACGTCACAATCCATTCTGTGACGTCACAATCCAGTCTGACACCCCACAATACATTCTGTGACGTCACAATGCCTTCTGTGACGTCACAATCCAAAGTGTGACGTCACAATCCCAAGTGTGACGTCAGGATCCATTCTGACACCCCACAGTGCATTCTGTGACGTCACAATGCATTCTGTGACGTCACAATCCAAAGTGTGACGTCACACTCCCCTCGCATCACAATCCATTCTGTGATGTCACAATGCATTCTGTGACGTCACAATCCCTTCTGTGACGTCACAATGCATTCTGTGACGTCACAATCCAGTCTGACACCCCACAATCCATTCTGTGACGTCACAATGCATTCTGTGAGGTCACAATCCAAAGTGTGACATCACAATCCCCTCGCGTCACAATCCATTCTGTGACGTCACAATCCATTCTGTGACGTCACAATGCATTCTGTGACGTCACAATGGATTCTGTGACGTCACAATCCAGTCTGACACCCCACAATCCATTCTGTGACGTCACAATGCATTCTGTGACGTCACAATCCAAAGTGTGATGTCACAACCCCCTCGCGTCACAATCCATTCGATGATGTCACAATCCCTTCTGTGACATCCCAATCCCTTCTGTGACATCACAATGCATTCTGTGACGTCACAATCCAGTCTGACACCCCACAATCCATTCTGTGACGTCTCAATGCATTCTGTGATGTCACAATGCAAAGTATGACGTCACAATCCCCTCGCGTCACAATTCATTCTGTGACGTCACAATACATTCTGAGACGTCACAATGCATTCTGTGACGTCACAATCCATTCTGACACCCCACAATCCATTCTGTGACGTCACAATGCATTCTGTGACGTCACAATCCAAAGTGTGACGTCACAATCCCCTCGCGTCAAAATCCCTTCTGTGACGTCACAATCCATTCTGTGACGTCACAATCCATGCTATGACGTCACAATGGATTCTGTGACGTCACAATCCAGTCTGACACCCCACAATCCATTCTGTGACGTCACAATGCATTCTGTGACGTCACAATCCAAAGTGTGATGTCACAACCCCCTCGCGTCACAATCCATTCGATGATGTCACAATCCCTTCTGTGACATGACAATCCATTCTGTGACATCAGAATGGATTCTGTGACGTCACAATCCATTCTGACACACCACAATCCATTCTGTGACGTCACAATGCATTCTGTGACGTCACAATCCAAAGTGTGACGTCACAACCCATTGTGTGACGTCACAATCCATTCTGTGACGCCACAATCCATTCTGTGACGTCACAATCTAAAGTGTGACGTCACAACCCAAAGTGTGACGTCACAATCCATTCTGACACACCACAATCCATTCTGTGATGTCATAATCCCTTCTGTGACGTCACAATCCATTCTATGACGTCACAATGCATTCTGTGACGTCACAATCCATTCTGTGACGTCACAATCCAAAGTGTGACGTCACAATCCCCTCGCGTCACAATTCATTCTGTGACGTCACAATGCATTCTGTGATGTCACAATGCAAAGTGTGACGTCACAACCCCCTCGTGTCACAATCCATTCTGTGACGTCGCAATGCATTCTGTGAGTTCACAATCCAAAGTGTGACGTCACAATCCAGTCTGACACCCCACAATATATTCTGTGACGTCACAATGCCTTCTGTGACGTCACAATCCAAAGTGTGACGTCACAATCCCAAGTGTGACGTCAGAATCCATTCTGACACCCCACAATCCATTCTGTGACGTCACAATGCATTCTGTGACGTCACAATCCCTTCTGTGACGTCACAATGCATTCTGTGACGTCACAATCCAGTCTAACACCCCACAATCCATTCTGTGACGTCACAATGCATTCTGTGAGGTCACAATCCAAAGTGTGACGTCACAATCTGCTCGCGTCACAATCCATTCTGTGACGTCACAATCCATTCTGTGACGTCACAATGCATTCTGTGACGTCACAATACATTCTGTGACGTCACAATCCAAAGTGTGACGTCACAATCCATTCTGTGATGTCACAATGCATTCTGTGAGGTCACAATCCAAAGTGTGACGTCACAATCCATTCTGACACCCCACAATCCGTTCTGTGACGTCACAATGCATTCTGTGACGTCACAATCCAAAGTGTGACGTCACAATTCCCTCGCGTCATAATCCATTCTGTGACGTCACAATACATTCTGAGACGTCACAATGCGTTCTTTGACGTCACAATCCAAAGTGTGACGTCACAATCCCCTCGCGTCACAATCCATTCTGTGACGTCACAATATATTCTGTGACGTCACAATCCATGCTATGACGTCACAATGGATTCTGTGACGTCACAATCCAGTCTGACACCCCACAATCCATTCTGTGACGTCACAATGCATTCTGTGACGTCACAATCCAAAGTGTGATGTCACAACCCCCTCGCGTCACAATCCATTCGATGATGTCACAATCCCTTCTGTGACATCACAATCCCTTCTGTGACATCACAATGCATTCTGTGACGTCACAATCCAGTCTGACACCCCACAATCCATTCTGTGACGTCACAATGCATTCTGTGATGTCACAATGCAAAGTATGACGTCACAATCCCCTCGCGTCACAATTCATTCTGTGACGTCACAATGCATTCTGTGATGTCACAATGCAAAGTATGACGTCACAATCCCCTCGCGTCACAATTCATTCTGTGACGTCACAATACATTCTGAGACGTCACAATGCATTCTGTGACGTCACAATCCATTCTGACACCCCACAATCCATTCTGTGACGTCACAATGCATTCTGTGACGTCACAATCCAAAGTGTGACGTCACAATCCCCTCGCGTCAAAATCCCTTCTGTGACGTCACAATCCATTCTGTGACGTCACAATCCATGCTATGACGTCACAATGGATTCTGTGACGTCACAATCCAGTCTGACACCCCACAATCCATTCTGTGACGTCACAATGCATTCTGTGACGTCACAATCCAAAGTGTGATGTCACAAACCCCTCGCGTCACAATCCATTCGATGATGTCACAATCCCTTCTGTGACATCACAATCCATTCTGTGACATCACAATACATTCTGTGACGTCACAAACCCAAAGTGTGACGTCACAATCCATTCTGACACCCCACAATCCAATCTGTGATGTCATAATCCCTTCTGTGACGTCACAATCCATTCTATGACGTCACAATGCATTCTGTGACGTCACAATCCAGTCTGACACCCAACAATGCATTCTGTGACGTCACAATACATTCTCTGACGTCACAATCCAAAGTGTGACATCACAAACCCCTCGCGTCACAATACATTCGATGATGTCACAATCCCTTCTGTGACATCACAATACATTCTGTGACGTCACAATGCATTCTGTGAGGTCACAATCCAAAGTGTGACGTAACAATCCATTCTGACACCCCACAATCCATTCTGTGACGTCACAATGCATTCTGTGACGTCACAATCCAAAGTGTGACGTCACAATCCCCTCGCATCAGAATCCATTCTGTGATGTCACAATGCATTCTGTGACGTCACAATCCCTTCTGTGACGTCACAATGCATTCTGTGACGTCACAATCCAGTCTAACACCCCACAATCCATTCTGTGACGTCAGAATGCATTCTGTGAGGTCACAATCCAAAGTGTGACGTCACAATCTGCTCGCGTCACAATCCATTCTGTGACGTCACAATCCATTCTGTGACGTCACAATGCATTCTGTGACGTCACAATACATTCTGTGACGTCACAATCCAAAGTGTGACGTCACAATCCATTCTGACACCCCACAATCCATTCTGTGAAGTCACAATACATTCTGTGACGTCACAATCCAAAGTGTGACGTCACAATCCATTCTTACACCCCCAAACCATTCTGTGACGTCACAATCAATTCTGTGACGTCACATTCCATTCTGTGACGTCACAATCCAAAGTGTGACGTCACAATCCACTCGCGTCACAATCCATTCTGTGATGTCATAATCCCTTCTGTGACGTCACAATCCATTCTATGACGTCACAATGCATTCTGTGACGTCACAATCCAGTCTGACACCCCACAATCCATTCTGTGACGTCACAACGCATTCTGTGAGGTCACAATCCAAAGTGTGACGTCACAATCCCCTCGCGTCACAATCCATTCTGTGACGTCACAATCCCTTCTGTGACGTCACAATCCATTCTGTGACGTCACAATGCATTCTGTGAGGTCACAATCCAAAGTGTGACGTAACAATCCATTCTGACACCCCACAATCCATTCTGTGACGTCACAATGCATTCTGTGACGTCACAATCCAAAGTGTGACGTCACAATCCCCTCGCGTCAGAATCCATTCTGTGATGTCACAATGCATTCTGTGACGTCACAATCCCTTCTGTGACGTCACAATGCATTCTGTGACGTCACAATCCAGTCTAACACCCCACAATCCATTCTGTGACGTCAGAATGCATTCTGTGAGGTCACAATCCAAAGTGTGACGTCACAATCTGCTCGCGTCACAATCCATTCTGTGACGTCACAATCCATTCTGTGACGTCACAATGCATTCTGTGACGTCACAATACATTCTGTGACGTCACAATCCAAAGTGTGACGTCACAATCCATTCTGACACCCCACAATCCATTCTATGACGTCACAATGCATTCTGTGACGTCACAATCCAGTCTGACACCCCACAATCCATTCTGTGACGTCACAATGCATTCTGTGAGGTCACAATCCAAAGTGTGACATCACAAACCCCTCGCGTCACAATACATTCGATGATGTCACAATCCCTTCTGTGACATCACAATACATTCTGTGACGTCACAATACATTCTGTGACGTCACAATGCATTCTGTGACGTCACAATCCAAAGTGTGACGTCACAATATATTCTGTGACGTCACAATCCATTCTGACACACCACAATGCATTCTGTGACGTCACAATGCATTCTGTGACGTCACAATCCAAAGTGTGACGTCACAATCCAGTCTGACACCCCACAATCCATTCTGTGAAGTCACAATACATTCTGTGACGTCACAATCCAAAGTGTGACGTCACAATCCATTCTTACACCCCCAAACCATTCTGTGACGTCACAATCAATTCTGTGACGTCACATTCCATTCTGTGACGTCACAATCCAAAGTGTGACGTCACAATCCACTCGCGTCACAATCCATTCTGTGATGTCATAATCCCTTCTGTGACGTCACAATCCATTCTATGACGTCACAATGCATTCTGTGACGTCACAATCCAGTCTGACACCCCACAATCCATTCTGTGACGTCACAATCCCTTCTGTGAGGTCACAATCCAAAGTGTGACGTCACAATCCCCTCGCGTCACAATCCATTCTGTGACGTCACAATCCCTTCTGTGACGTCACAATCCAAAGTGTGACGTCACAACCCCCTCGCGTCACAATCCATTCGATGATGTCACAATCCCTTCTGTGACGTCACAATCCATTCTGTGACGTCACAATCCAGTCTGACACCCCACAATACATTCTGTGACGTCACAATGCGTTCTGTGACGTCACAATCCCAAGTGTGACGTCAGAATCCATTCTGACACCCCACAATACATTCTGTGACGTCACAATGCATTCTGTGAGGTCACAATCCAAAGTGTGACGTCACAATCCATTCTGACACCCCACAATCCATTCTGTGACGTCACAATGCATTCTGTGACGTCACAATCCTAAGTGTGATGTCACAACCCCCTCGCGTCACAATCCATTCGATGATGTCACAATCCCTTCTGTGACATCCCAATCCCTTCTGTGACATCACAATGCATTCTGTGACGTCACAATCCAGTCTGACACCCCACAATCCATTCTGTGACGTCACAATGCATTCTGTGAGGTCACAATGCAAAGTATGACGTCACAATCCCCTCGCGTCACAATTCATTCTGTGACGTCACAATACATTCTGTGACGTCACAATGCATTCTGTGACGTCACAATCCATTCTGACACCCCACAATCCATTCTGTGACGTCACAATGCATTCTGTGACGTCACAATCCAAAGTGTGACGTCACAATCCCCTCGCGTCAAAATCCCTTCTGTGACGTCACAATCCATTCTGTGACGTCACAATCCATGCTATGACGTCACAATGGATTCTGTGACGTCACAATCCAGTCTGACACCCCACAATCCATTCTGTGACGTCACAATGCATTCTGTGACGTCACAATCCAAAGTGTGATGTCACAACCCCCTCGCGTCACAATCCATTCGATGATGTCACAATCACTTCTGTGACATCACTATCCCTTCTGTGACATCACAATGCATTCTGTGACGTCACAATCCAGTCTGACACCCCACAATCCATTCTGTGACGTCACAATGCATTCTGTGACGTCACAATTCATTCTGTGACGTCACAATCCATTGTGTGACGTCACAATCCATTGTGTGACGTCACAATCCAAAGTGTGACGTCACAATCCAAAGTGTGACGTCAGAATCCATTCTGACACACCACAATCCATTCTGTGACGTCACAATGCATTCTGTGACATCACAACCCAAAGTGTGACGTCACAATCCATTCTGACACCCCACAATCCATTCTGTGATGTCATAATCCCTTCTGTGACGTCACAATCCATTCTATGACGTCACAATGCATTCTGTGACGTCACAATCCCTTCTGTGACGTCACAATCCAAAGTGTGACGTCACAACCCCCTCGCGTCACAATCCATTCGATGATGTCACAATCCCTTCTGTGACGTCACAATCCATTCTGTGACGTCACAATCCAGTCTGACACACCACAATACATTCTGTGACGTCACAATGCCTTCTGTGACGTCACAATCCAAAGTGTGACGTCACAATCCCAAGTGTGACGTCAGAATCCATTCTGACGTCACACAATCCATTCTGTGACGTCACAATGCATTCTGTGACATCACAATCCAAAGTGTGACGTCACACTCCCCTCGCATCACAATCCATTCTGTGACGTCACAATCCCTTCTGTGACGTCACAATCCAAAGTGTGACGTCACAACCCCCTCGCGTCACAATCCATTCGATGATGTCACAATCCCTTCTGTGACGTCACAATCCATTCTGTGACGTCACAATCCAGTCTGACACCCCACAATACATTCTTTGACGTCACAATGCCTTCTGTGACGTCACAATCCAAAGTGTGACGTCACAATCCCAAGTGTGACGTCAGAATCCATTCTGACACCCCACAATACATTCTGTGACGTCACAATGCATTCTGTGACGTCACAATCCAAAGTGTGACGTCACAATCCAGTCTGACACCCCACAATCCATTCTGTGAGGTCACAATCCAAAGTTTGACGTCACAATCCATTCTGACACCCCACAATCCATTCTGTGACGTCACAATGCATTCTGTGAGGTCACAATCCAAAGTGTGACGTCACAATCCATTCTGACACCCCACAATCCATTCTGTGACGTCACAATGCATTCTGTGACGTCACAATCCAAAGTGTGACGTCACAATCCCCTCGCGTCACAATCCATTCTGTGACGTCACAATATATTCTGTGACTTCACAATCCATGCTATGACGTCACAATGGATTCTGTGACGTCACAATCCAGTCTGACACCCCACAATCCATTCTGTGACGTCACAATGCATTCTGTGACGTCACAATCCAAAGTGTGATGTCACAACCCCCTCGCGTCACAATCCATTCGATGATGTCACAATCCCTTCTGTGACATCACAATCCCTTCTGTGACATCACAATGCATTCTGTGACGTCACAATCCAGTCTGACACCCCACAATCCATTCTGTGACGTCACAATGCATTCTGTGATGTCACAATGCAAAGTATGACGTCACAATCCCCTCGCGTCACAATTCATTCTGTGACGTCACAATGCATTCTGTGATGTCACAATGCAAAGTATGACGTCACAATCCCCTCGCGTCACAATTCATTCTGTGACGTCACAATACATTCTGAGACGTCACAATGCATTCTGTGACGTCACAATCCATTCTGACACCCCACAATCCATTCTGTGACGTCACAATGCATTCTGTGACGTCACAATCCAAAGTGTGACGTCACAATCCCCTCGCGTCACAATCCATTCGATGATGTCACAATCCCTTCTGTGACATCACAATCCATTCTGTGACATCACAATGGATTCTGTGACGTCACAATCCAGTCTGACACCCCACAATCCATTCTGTGACGTCACAATGCATTCTGTGACGTCACAATCCAAAGTGTGACGTCACAACCCCCTCGCGTCACAATCCATTCGATGATGTCACAATCCCTTCTGTGACTTCACAATACATTCTGTGACGTCACAATCCAGTCTGACACCCCACAATACATTCTGTGACGTCACAATGCCTTCTGTGACGTCACAATCCAAAGTGTGACGTCACAATCCCAAGTGTGACGTCAGAATCCATTCTGACACCCCCCAATACATTCTGTGAAGTCACAATGCATTCTGTGACGTCACAATCCAAAGTGTGACGTCACAATCCATTCTGACACCCCACAATCCATTCTGTGAGGTCACAATCCAAAGTGTGACGTCACAATCCATTCTGACAACCCACAATACATTCTGTGACGTCACAATGCATTCTGTGAGGTCACAATCCAAAGTGTGACGTCACAATCCATTCTGACACCCCACAATCCATTCTGTGACGTCACAATGCATTCTGTGACGTCACAATCCAAAGTGTGACGTCACAATCCCCTCGCGTCAAAATCCCTTCTGTGACGTCACAATATATTCTGTGACGTCACAATCCATGCTATGACGTCACAATGGATTCTGTGACGTCACAATCCAGTCTGACACCCCACAATCCATTCTGTGACGTCACAATGCATTCTGTGACATCACAATCCAAAGTGTGACGTCACAATCCCCTCGCGTCACAATCCATTCTGTGATGTCACAATCCCTTCTGTGACATCACAATCCCTTCTGTGATATCACAATGCATTCTGTGACGTCACAATCCAGTCTGACACCCCACAATCCATTCTGTGATGTCACAATGCATTCTGTGATGTCACAATGCAAAGTATGACGTCACAATCCCCTCGCGTCACAATTCATTCTGTGACGTCACAATACATTCTGAGACGTCACAATGCATTCTGTGACGTCACAATCCCTTCTGTGACGTCACAATCCAAAGTGTGACGTCACAACCCCCTCGCGTCACAATCCATTCGATGATGTCACAATCCCTTCTGTGACGTCACAATCCATTCTGTGACGTCACAATCCAGTCTGACACACCACAATACATTCTGTGACGTCACAATGCCTTCTGTGACGTCACAATCCAAAGTGTGACGTCACAATCCCAAGTGTGACGTCAGAATCCATTCTGACACCCCACAATCCATTCTGTGACGTCACAATGCATTCTGTGACATCACAATCCAAAGTGTGACGTCACACTCCCCTCGCATCACAATCCATTCTGTGACGTCACAATCCCTTCTGTGACGTCACAATCCAAAGTGTGACGTCACAACCCCCTCGCGTCACAATCCATTCGATGATGTCACAATCCCTTCTGTGACGTCACAATCCATTCTGTGACGTCACAATCCAGTCTGACACCCCACAATACATTCTTTGACGTCACAATGCCTTCTGTGACGTCACAATCCAAAGTGTGACGTCACAATCCCAAGTGTGACGTCAGAATCCATTCTGACACCCCACAATACATTCTGTGACGTCACAATGCATTCTGTGACGTCACAATCCAAAGTGTGACGTCACAATCCAGTCTGACACCCCACAATCCATTCTGTGAGGTCACAATCCAAAGTTTGACGTCACAATCCATTCTGACACCCCACAATCCATTCTGTGACGTCACAATGCATTCTGTGAGGTCACAATCCAAAGTGTGACGTCACAATCCATTCTGACACCCCACAATCCATTCTGTGACGTCACAATGCATTCTGTGACGTCACAATCCAAAGTGTGACGTCACAATCCCCTCGCGTCACAATCCATTCTGTGACGTCACAATATATTCTGTGACTTCACAATCCATGCTATGACGTCACAATGGATTCTGTGACGTCACAATCCAGTCTGACACCCCACAATCCATTCTGTGACGTCACAATGCATTCTGTGACGTCACAATCCAAAGTGTGATGTCACAACCCCCTCGCGTCACAATCCATTCGATGATGTCACAATCCCTTCTGTGACATCACAATCCCTTCTGTGACATCACAATGCATTCTGTGACGTCACAATCCAGTCTGACACCCCACAATCCATTCTGTGACGTCACAATGCATTCTGTGATGTCACAATGCAAAGTATGACGTCACAATCCCCTCGCGTCACAATTCATTCTGTGACGTCACAATGCATTCTGTGATGTCACAATGCAAAGTATGACGTCACAATCCCCTCGCGTCACAATTCATTCTGTGACGTCACAATACATTCTGAGACGTCACAATGCATTCTGTGACGTCACAATCCATTCTGACACCCCACAATCCATTCTGTGACGTCACAATGCATTCTGTGACGTCACAATCCAAAGTGTGACGTCACAATCCCCTCGCGTCACAATCCATTCGATGATGTCACAATCCCTTCTGTGACATCACAATCCATTCTGTGACATCACAATGGATTCTGTGACGTCACAATCCAGTCTGACACCCCACAATCCATTCTGTGACGTCACAATGCATTCTGTGACGTCACAATCCAAAGTGTGACGTCACAACCCCCTCGCGTCACAATCCATTCGATGATGTCACAATCCCTTCTGTGACTTCACAATACATTCTGTGACGTCACAATCCAGTCTGACACCCCACAATACATTCTGTGACGTCACAATGCCTTCTGTGACGTCACAATCCAAAGTGTGACGTCACAATCCCAAGTGTGACGTCAGAATCCATTCTGACACCCCCCAATACATTCTGTGAAGTCACAATGCATTCTGTGACGTCACAATCCAAAGTGTGACGTCACAATCCATTCTGACACCCCACAATCCATTCTGTGAGGTCACAATCCAAAGTGTGACGTCACAATCCATTCTGACAACCCACAATACATTCTGTGACGTCACAATGCATTCTGTGAGGTCACAATCCAAAGTGTGACGTCACAATCCATTCTGACACCCCACAATCCATTCTGTGACGTCACAATGCATTCTGTGACGTCACAATCCAAAGTGTGACGTCACAATCCCCTCGCGTCAAAATCCCTTCTGTGACGTCACAATATATTCTGTGACGTCACAATCCATGCTATGACGTCACAATGGATTCTGTGACGTCACAATCCAGTCTGACACCCCACAATCCATTCTGTGACGTCACAATGCATTCTGTGACATCACAATCCAAAGTGTGACGTCACAATCCCCTCGCGTCACAATCCATTCTGTGATGTCACAATCCCTTCTGTGACATCACAATCCCTTCTGTGATATCACAATGCATTCTGTGACGTCACAATCCAGTCTGACACCCCACAATCCATTCTGTGATGTCACAATGCATTCTGTGATGTCACAATGCAAAGTATGACGTCACAATCCCCTCGCGTCACAATTCATTCTGTGACGTCACAATACATTCTGAGACGTCACAATGCATTCTGTGACGTCACAATCCATTCTGACACCCCACAATCCATTCTGTGACGTCACAATGCATTCTGTGACGTCACAATCCAAAGTGTGACGTCACAATCCCCTCGCGTCAAAATCCCTTATGTGACGTCACAATGCATTCTGTGACGTCACAATCCATGCTATGACGTCACAATGGATTCTGTGACGTCACAATCCAGTCTGACACCCCACAATCCATTCTGTGACGTCACAATGCATTCTGTGACGTCACAATCCAAAGTGTGATGTCACAACCCCCTCGCGTCACAATCCATTCGATGATGTCACAATCCCTTCTGTGACATCACAATCCATTCTGTGACATCACAATACATTCTGTGACGTCACAAACCCGAAGTGTGACGTCACAATCCATTCTGACACCCCACAATCCAATCTGTGATGTCATAATCCCTTCTGTGACGTCACAATCCATTCTATGACGTCACAATGCATTCTGTGACGTCACAATCCAGTCTGACACCCAACAATGCATTCTGTGACGTCACAATACATTCTCTGACGTCACAATCCAAAGTGTGACATCACAAACCCCTCGCGTCACAATACATTCGATGATGTCACAATCCCTTCTGTGACATCACAATACATTCTGTGACGTCACAATGCATTCTGTGAGGTCACAATCCAAAGTGTGACGTAACAATCCATTCTGACACCCCACAATCCATTCTGTGACGTCACAATGCATTCTGTGACGTCACAATCCAAAGTGTGACGTCACAATCCCCTCGCATCAGAATCCATTCTGTGATGTCACAATGCATTCTGTGACGTCACAATCCCTTCTGTGACGTCACAATGCATTCTGTGACGTCACAATCCAGTCTGACACCCCACAATCCATTCTGTGACGTCAGAATGCATTCTGTGAGGTCACAATCCAAAGTGTGACGTCACAATCTGCTCGCGTCACAATCCATTCTGTGACGTCACAATCCATTCTGTGACGTCACAATGCATTCTGTGACGTCACAATACATTCTGTGACGTCACAATCCAAAGTGTGACGTCACAATCCATTCTGTGACGTCACAATGCATTCTGTGACGTCACACTTTGTATTGTGACGTCACAATGCATTCTGTGACGTCACAATCCATTGTGATACACCACAATGCATTCTTTGACGTCACAATGCATTCTGTGACGTCACAATACAAAGTGTGACGTCACAATCCATTCTTACACAACCAATCCATTCTGTGACGTCACAATGCATTCTGTGATGTCACAATCCTAAGTGTGACGTCACAATCCATTCTGACAACCCACAATCCATTCTGTGATGTCATAATCCCTTCTGTGACGTCACAATCCATTCTATGACGTCACAATGCATTCTGAGACGTCACAATCCAGCCTGACACCCCACAATCCATTCTGTGACGTCACAATGCATTCTGTGACGTCACAATCCAAAGTGTGACGTCACAATCCCCTCGCGTCACAATCCATCCGATGATGTCACAATCCCTTCTGTGACGTCACAATCCATTCTGTGACGTCACAATGCATTCTGTGACGTCACAATACATTCTGTGACGTCACAATGCATTCTGTGACGTCGCAATCCAAAGTATGAAGTCACAATATATTCTGTGACGTCACAATCCATTCTGACAGACCACAATCCATTCTGTGACGTCACAATGCATTCTGTGACGTCACAATCCAAAGTGTGACGTCACAATCCCCTCGCGTCAAAATCCCTTATGTGACGTCACAATGCATTCTGTGACGTCACAATCCATGCTATGACGTCACAATGGATTCTGTGACGTCACAATCCAGTCTGACACCCCACAATCCATTCTGTGACGTCACAATGCATTCTGTGACGTCACAATCCAAAGTGTGATGTCACAACCCCCTCGCGTCACAATCCATTCGATGATGTCACAATCCCTTCTGTGACATCACAATCCATTCTGTGACATCACAATACATTCTGTGACGTCACAAACCCAAAGTGTGACGTCACAATCCATTCTGACACCCCACAATCCAATCTGTGATGTCATAATCCCTTCTGTGACGTCACAATCCATTCTATGACGTCACAATGCATTCTGTGACGTCACAATCCAGTCTGACACCCAACAATGCATTCTGTGACGTCACAATACATTCTCTGACGTCACAATCCAAAGTGTGACATCACAAACCCCTCGCGTCACAATACATTCGATGATGTCACAATCCCTTCTGTGACATCACAATACATTCTGTGACGTCACAATGCATTCTGTGAGGTCACAATCCAAAGTGTGACGTAACAATCCATTCTGACACCCCACAATCCATTCTGTGACGTCACAATGCATTCTGTGACGTCACAATCCAAAGTGTGACGTCACAATCCCCTCGCATCAGAATCCATTCTGTGATGTCACAATGCATTCTGTGACGTCACAATCCCTTCTGTGACGTCACAATGCATTCTGTGACGTCACAATCCAGTCTGACACCCCACAATCCATTCTGTGACGTCAGAATGCATTCTGTGAGGTCACAATCCAAAGTGTGACGTCACAATCTGCTCGCGTCACAATCCATTCTGTGACGTCACAATCCATTCTGTGACGTCACAATGCATTCTGCGACGTCACAATACATTCTGTGACGTCACAATCCAAAGTGTGACGTCACAATCCATTCTGTGACGTCACAATGCATTCTGTGACGTCACACTTTGTATTGTGACGTCACAATGCATTCTGTGACGTCACAATCCATTGTGATACACCACAATGCATTCTTTGACGTCACAATGCATTCTGTGACGTCACAATACAAAGTGTGACGTCACAATCCATTCTTACACAACCAATCCATTCTGTGACGTCACAATGCATTCTGTGATGTCACAATCCTAAGTGTGACGTCACAATCCATTCTGACAACCCACAATCCATTCTGTGATGTCATAATCCCTTCTGTGACGTCACAATCCATTCTATGACGTCACAATGCATTCTGAGACGTCACAATCCAGCCTGACACCCCACAATCCATTCTGTGACGTCACAATCCAAAGTGTGACGTCACAATCCAAAGTGTGACGTCACAATCCATTGTGTGACGTCACAATCCAAAGTGTGACGTCACAATCCAAAGTGTGACGTCAGAATCCATTCTGACACACCACAATCCATTCTGTGACGTCACAATGCATTCTGTGACATCACAACCCAAAGTGTGACGTCACAATCCATTCTGACACCCCACAATCCATTCTGTGATGTCATAATCCCTTCTGTGACGTCACAATCCATTCTATGACGTCACAATGCATTCTGTGACGTCATAATCCCTTCTGTGACGTCACAATCCAAAGTGTGACGTCACAACCCCCTCGCGTCACAATCCATTCGATGATGTCACAATCCCTTCTGTGACGTCACAATCCATTCTGTGACGTCACAATCCAGTCTGACACACCACAATACATTCTGTGACGTCACAATGCCTTCTGTGACGTCACAATCCAAAGTGTGACGTCACAATCCCAAGTGTGACGTCAGAATCCATTCTGACACCCCACAATCCATTCTGTGACGTCACAATGCATTCTGTGACGTCACAATCCAAAGTGTGACGTCACACTCCCCTCGCATCACAATCCATTCTGTGATGTCACAATGCATTCTGTGACGTCACAATCCCTTCTGTGACGTCACAATGCATTCTGTGACGTCACAATCCAGTCTGACACCCCACAATCCATTCTGTGACGTCACAATGCATTCTGTGAGGTCACAATCCAAAGTGTGACATCACAATCCCCTCGCGTCACAATCCATTCTGTGACGTCACAATCCATTCTGTGACGTCACAATGCATTCTGTGACGTCACAATGGATTCTGTGACGTCACAATCCAGTCTGACACCCCACAATCCATTCTGTGACGTCACAATGCATTCTGTGACGTCACAATCCAAAGTGTGATGTCACAATCCATTCTGACACCCCACAATCCGTTCTGTGACGTCACAATGCATTCTGTGACGTCACAATCCAAAGTGTGATGTCACAATCCAGTCTGACACCCCACAATCCATTCTGTGACGTCACAATGCATTCTGTGACGTCACAATCCAAAGTGTGATGTCACAACCCCCTCGCGTCACAATCCATTCTGAGACGTCACAATCCCTTCTGTGACATCCCAATCCCTTCTGTGACATCACAATGCATTCTGTGACGTCACAATCCAGTCTGACACCCCACAATCCATTCTGTGACGTCACAATGCATTCTGTGATGTCACAATGCAAAGAATGACGTCACAATCCCCTCGCGTCACAATTCATTCTGTGACGTCACAATACATTCTGAGACGTCACAATGCATTCTGTGACGTCACAATCCATTCTGACACCCCACAATCCATTCTGTGACGTCACAATGCATTCTGTGACGTCACAATCCAAAGTGTGACGTCACAATCCCCTCGCGTCAAAATCCCTTCTGTGACGTCACAATCCATTCTGTGACGTCACAATCCATGCTATGACGTCACAATGGATTCTGTGACGTCACAATCCAGTCTGACACCCCACAATCCATTCTGTGACGTCACAATGCATTCTTTGACGTCACAATCCAAAGTGTGATGTCACAAACCCCTCGCGTCACAATCCATTCGATGATGTCACAATCCCTTCTGTGACATGACAATCCATTCTGTGACATCACAATGGATTCTGTGACGTCACAATCCATTCTGACACACCACAATCCATTCTGTGACGTCACAATGCATTCTGTGACGTCACAATCCAAAGTGTGACGTCACAATCCATTGTGTGACGTCACAATCCATTCTGTGACGCCACAATCCATTCTGTGACGTCACAATCTAAAGTGTGACGTCACAACCCAAAGTGTGACGTCACAATCCATTCTGACACACCACAATCCATTCTGTGATGTCATAATCCCTTCTGTGACGTCACAATCCATTCTATGACGTCACAATGCATTCTGTGACGTCACAATCCATTCTGTGACGTCACAATCCAAAGTGTGACGTCACAATCCCCTCGCATCAGAATCCATTCTGTGACGACACAATCCCTTCTGTGACGTCACAATCCAAAGTGTGACGTCACAACCCCCTCGCGTCACAATCCATTCTGTGACGTCGCAATGCATTCTGTGAGTTCACAATCCAAAGTGTGACGTCACAATCCAGTCTGACACCCCACAATACATTCTGTGACGTCACAATGCCTTCTGTGACGTCACAATCCAAAGTGTGACGTCACAATCCCAAGTGTGACGTCAGAATCCATTCTGACACCCCACAATCCATTCTGTGACGTCACAATGCATTCTGTGACGTCACAATCCCTTCTGTGACGTCACAATGCATTCTGTGACGTCACAATCCAGTCTAACACCCCACAATCCATTCTGTGACGTCACAATGCATTCTGTGAGATCACAATCCAAAGTGTGACGTCACAATCTGCTCGCGTCACAATCCATTCTGTGACGTCACAATCCATTCTGTGACGTCACAATGCATTCTGTGACGTCACAATACATTCTGTGACGTCACAATCCAAAGTGTGACGTCACAATCCATTCTGTGATGTCACAATGCATTCTGTGAGGTCACAATCCAAAGTGTGACGTCACAATCCATTCTGACACCCCACAATCCGTTCTGTGACGTCACAATGCATTCTGTGACGTCACAATCCAAAGTGTGACGTCACAATTCCCTCGCGTCATAATCCATTCTGTGACGTCACAATACATTCTGAGACGTCACAATGCATTCTGTGACGTCACAATCCATTCTGACACCCCACAATCCATTCTGTGACGTCACAATGCATTCTGTGACGTCACAATCCAAAGTGTGACGTCACAATCCATTCTGACACCCCACAATCCATTCTGTGACGTCACAATGCATTCTGTGACGTCACAATCCAAAGTGTGACGTCACAATCCCCTCGCGTCACAATCCATTCTGTGACGTCACAATATATTCTGTGACGTCACAATCCATGCTATGACGTCACAATGGATTCTGTGACGTCACAATCCAGTCTGACACCCCACAATCCATTCTGTGACGTCACAATGCATTCTGTGACGTCACAATCCAAAGTGTGATGTCACAACCCCCTCGCGTCACAATCCATTCGATGATGTCACAATCCATTCTGTGACATCACAATCCCTTCTGTGACATCACAATGCATTCTGTGACGTCACAATCCAGTCTGACACCCCACAATCCATTCTGTGACGTCACAATGCATTCTGTGATGTCACAATGCAAAGTATGACGTCACAATCCCCTCGCGTCACAATTCATTCTGTGACGTCACAATGCATTCTGTGATGTCACAATGCAAAGTATGACGTCACAATCCCCTCGCGTCACAATTCATTCTGTGACGTCACAATACATTCTGAGACGTCACAATGCATTCTGTGACGTCACAATCCATTCTGACACCCCACAATCCATTCTGTGACGTCACAATGCATTCTGTGACGTCACAATCCAAAGTGTGACGTCACAATCCCCTCGCGTCAAAATCCCTTCTGTGACGTCACAATCCATTCTGTGACGTCACAATCCATGCTATGACGTCACAATGGATTCTGTGACGTCACAATCCAGTCTGACACCCCACAATCCATTCTGTGACGTCACAATGCATTCTGTGACGTCACAATCCAAAGTGTGATGTCACAACCCCCTCGCGTCACAATCCATTCGATGATGTCACAATCACTTCTGTGACATCACTATCCCTTCTGTGACATCACAATGCATTCTGTGAGATCACAATCCAAAGTGTGACGTCACAATCTGCTCGCGTCACAATCCATTCTGTGACGTCACAATCCATTCTGTGACGTCACAATGCATTCTGTGACGTCACAATACATTCTGTGACGTCACAATCCAAAGTGTGACGTCACAATCCATTCTGTGACGTCACAATGCATTCTGTGAGATCACAATCCAAAGTGTGACGTCACAATCTGCTCGCGTCACAATCCATTCTGTGACGTCACAATCCATTCTGTGACGTCACAATGCATTCTGTGACGTCACAATACATTCTGTGACGTCACAATCCAAAGTGTGACGTCACAATCCATTCTGTGATGTCACAATGCATTCTGTGAGGTCACAATCCAAAGTGTGACGTCACAATCCATTCTGACACCCCACAATCCGTTCTGTGACGTCACAATGCATTCTGTGACATCACAATCCAAAGTGTGACGTCACAATTCCCTCGCGTCATAATCCATTCTGTGACGTCACAATACATTCTGAGACGTCACAATGCATTCTGTGACGTCACAATCCATTCTGACACCCCACAATCCATTCTGTGACGTCACAATGCATTCTGTGAGGTCACAATCCAAAGTGTGACGTCACAATCCATTCTGACACCCCACAATCCATTCTGTGACGTCACAATGCATTCTGTGACGTCACAATCCAAAGTGTGACGTCACAATCCCCTCGCGTCACAATCCATTCTGTGACGTCACAATATATTCTGTGACGTCACAATCCATGCTATGACGTCACAATGGATTCTGTGACGTCACAATCCAGTCTGACACCCCACAATCCATTCTGTGACGTCACAATGCATTCTGTGACGTCACAATCCAAAGTGTGATGTCACAACCCCCTCGCGTCACAATCCATTCGATGATGTCACAATCCATTCTGTGACATCACAATCCCTTCTGTGACATCACAATGCATTCTGTGACGTCACAATCCAGTCTGACACCCCACAATCCATTCTGTGACGTCACAATGCATTCTGTGATGTCACAATGCAAAGTATGACGTCACAATCCCCTCGCGTCACAATTCATTCTGTGACGTCACAATGCATTCTGTGATGTCACAATGCAAAGTATGACGTCACAATCCCCTCGCGTCACAATTCATTCTGTGACGTCACAATACATTCTGAGACGTCACAATGCATTCTGTGACGTCACAATCCATTCTGACACCCCACAATCCATTCTGTGACGTCACAATGCATTCTGTGACGTCACAATCCAAAGTGTGACGTCACAATCCCCTCGCGTCAAAATCCCTTCTGTGACGTCACAATCCATTCTGTGACGTCACAATCCATGCTATGACGTCACAATGGATTCTGTGACGTCACAATCCAGTCTGACACCCCACAATCCATTCTGTGACGTCACAATGCATTCTGTGACGTCACAATCCAAAGTGTGATGTCACAACCCCCTCGCGTCACAATCCATTCGATGATGTCACAATCACTTCTGTGACATCACTATCCCTTCTGTGACATCACAATGCATTCTGTGACGTCACAATCCAGTCTGACACCCCACAATCCATTCTGTGACGTCACAATGCATTCTGTGAGGTCACAATCCAAAGTGTGACGTCACAATCCCCTCACGTCACAATCCATTCTGTGACGTCACAATGCATTCTGTGAGGTCACAATCCAAAGTGTGACGTCACAATCCCCTCGCGTCACAATCCATTCTGTGACGTCACAATCCCTTCTGTGATGTCACAATCCAAAGTGTGACGTCACAACCCCCTCACGTCACAATCCATTCGATGATGTCACAATCCCTTCTGTGACGTCACAATACATTCTGTGACGTCACAATCCATTCTGACAACCCACAATCCATTCTGTGATGTCATAATCCCTTCTGTGACGTCACAATCCATAGTGTGACGTCACAATCCCAAGTGTGACGTCAGAATCCATTCTGACACCCCACAATACATTCTGTGAAGTCACAATGCATTATGTGACGTCACAATCCAAAGTGTGACGTCACAATCCATTCTGACACCCCACAATCCATTCTGTGACGTCACAATGCATTCTGTGAGGTCACAATGCAAAGTGTGACGTCACAATCCATTCTGACACCCCACAATCCATTCTGTGACGTCACAATGCATTCTGTGACGTCACAATCCAAAGTGTGAAGTCACAATGCATTCTGTGACGTCACAATGCATTCTGTGACGTCACAATGCATTCTGTGACGTCACAATCCAAAGTGTGACGTCACAATCCCCTCGCTTCAGAATCCATTCTGTGAAGTCACAATGCATTCTGTGACGTCACAATCCCTTCTGTGACGTCACAATGCATTCTGTGACGTCACAATCCAGTCTGACACCCCACAATCCATTCTGTGACGTCACAATGCATTCTGTGAGGTCACAATCCAAAGTGTGACGTCACAATCCGCTCGCGTCACAATGCATTCTGTGACGTCACAATCCCTTCTGTGACGTCACAATGCATTCTGTGACGTCACAATCCAGTCTGACACCCCACAATCCATTCTGTGACGTCACAATGCATTCTGTGAGGTCACAATCCAAAGTGTGAAGTCACAATCCATTCTGTGACGTCACAATCCATTCTGTGACATCACAATCCATTCTGTGACGTCACAATGCATTCTGTGACGTCACAATCCAGTCTGACACCCCACAATCCATTCTGTGACGTCACAATGCATTCTGTGACGTCACAATCCAAAGTGTGACGTCACAATCCCCGCGCGTCAAAATCCATTCTGTGACGTCACAATTCATTCTGTGACGTCACAAACCATGCTATGACGTCACAATCCAAAGTGTGACGTCACAATCCCCTCACGTCACAATCCATTCTGTGACGTCAGAATTCATTCTGTGACGTCACAATCCATTCTGTGACGTCACAATCCAAAGTGTGACGGCACAATCCCCTCGCATCACAATCCATTCTTTGACGTCACAATCCCTTCTGTGACGTCACAATCCAAAGTGTGACGTCACAACCCCCTCGCGTCACAATCCATTCTGTGACGTCACAATACATTCTGAGACGTCACAATGCATTCTGTGACGTCACAATCCATTCTGACACCCCACAATCCATTCTGTGACACACAATGCATTCTGTGAGGTCACAATCCAAAGTGTGACGTCACAATCCCCTCGCGTCAAAATCCCTTCTGTGACGTCACAATCCATTCTGTGATGTCACAATCCAAAGTGTGACGTCACAATCCCCTCGCATCAGAATCCATTCTGTGATGTCACAATGCATTCTGTGACGTCACAATGCATTATGTGACGTCACAATCCAAAGTGTGACGTCACAATCCCCTCGCGTCAAAATCCCTTCTGTGACGTCACAATATATTCTGTGACGTCACAATCCATGCTATGACGTCACAATACATTCTGTGACGTCACAATCCAGTCTGACACCCCACAATCCATTCTGTGACGTCACAATGCATTCTGTGACGTCACAATCCAAAGTGTGATGTCACAACCCCCTCGCGTCACAATCCATTCGATGATGTCACAATCCCTTCTGTGACATCACAATCCCTTCTGTGACATCACAATGCATTCTGTGACGTCACAATCCAGTCTGACACCCCACAATCCATTCTGTGACGTCACAATGCATTCTGTGATGTCACAATGCAAAGTATGACGTCACAATCCCCTCGCGTCACAATTCATTCTGTGACGTCACAATACATTCTGAGACGTCACAATGCATTCTGTGACGTCACAATCCATTCTGACACCCCACAATCCATTCTGTGACGTCACAATGCATTCTGTGACGTCACAATCCAAAGTGTGACGTCACAATCCCCTCGCGTCAAAATCCCTTATGTGACGTCACAATGCATTCTGTGACGTCACAATCCATGCTATGACGTCACAATGGATTCTGTGACGTCACAATCCAGTCTGACACCCCACAATCCATTCTGTGACGTCACAATGCATTCTGTGACGTCACAATCCAAAGTGTGATGTCACAAACCCCTCGCGTCACAATCCATTCGATGATGTCACAATCCCTTCTGTGACATCACAATCCATTCTGTGACATCACAATACATTCTGTGACGTCACAAACCCAAAGTGTGACGTCACAATCCATTCTGACACCCCACAATGCATTCTGTGATGTCATAATCCCTTCTGTGACGTCACAATCCATTGTATGACGTCACAATGCATTCTGTGACGTCACAATCCAGTCTGACACCCAACAATGCATTCTGTGACGTCACAATACATTCTCTGACGTCACAATCCAAAGTGTGACATCACAAACCCCTCGCGTCACAATACATTCGATGATGTCACAATCCCTTCTGTGACATCACAATCCATTCTGTGACGTCGCAATGCATTCTGTGAGGTCACAATCCAAAGTGTGACGTAACAATCCATTCTGACACCCCACAATCCATTCTGTGACGTCACAATGCATTCTGTGACGTCACAATCCAAAGTGTGACGTCACAATCCCCTCGCATCACAATCCATTATGTGATGTCACAATGCATTCTGTGACGTCACAATCCCTTCTGTGACGTCACAATGCATTCTGTGACGTCACAATCCAGTCTAACACCCCACAATCCATTCTGTGACGTCACAATGCCTTCTGTGACGTCACAATCCAAAGTGTGACGTCACAATCCGCTCGCGTCACAATCCATTCTGTGACGTCACAATCCATTCTGTGACGTCACAATGCATTCTGTGACGTCACAGTACATTCTGTGACGTCACAATCCAAAGTGTGACGTCACAATACATTCTGTGACGTCACAATGCATTCTGTGACGTCACAATCCAAAGTGTGACGTCACAATCCATTCTGACAACCCACAATCCATTCTGTGATGTCATAATCCCTTCTGTGACGTCACAATCCATTCTATGACGTCACAATGCATTCTGTGACGTCACAATCCAGCCTGACACCCCACAATCCATTCTGTGACGTCACAATGCATTCTGTGACGTCACAATCCAAAGTGTGACGTCACAATCCCCTCGCGTCACAATCCATCCGATGATGTCACAATCCCTTCTGTGACGTCACAATCCATTCTGTGACGTCACAATACATTCTGTGACGTCACAATGCATTCTGTGACGTCACAATCCAAAGTGTGACGTCACAATATATTCTGTGACGTCACAATCCATTCTGACACACCACAATGCATTCTGTGACGTCACAATGCATTCTGTGACGTCACAATCCAAAGTGTGACGTCACAATCCATTCTGACACCCCACAATCCATTCTGTGAAGTCACAATACATTCTGTGACGTCACAATCCAAAGTGTGACGTCACAATCCATTCTGACACCCCACAATCCATTCTGTGAAGTCACATTCCATTCTGTGACGTCACAATCCAAAGTGTGACGTCACCATCCACTCGCGTCACAATCCATTCTGTGATGTCATAATCCCTTCTGTGACGTCACAATCCATTCTATGACGTCACAATGCATTCTGTGACGTCACAATCCAGTCTGACACCCCACAATCCATTCTGTGACGTCACAATGCATTCTGTGAGGTCACAATCCAAAGTGTGACGTCACAATCCCCTCGCGTCACAATCCATTCTGTGACGTCACAATCCCTTCTGTGACGTCACAATCCAAAGTGTGACGTCACAACCCCCTCGCGTCACAATCCATTCGATGATGTCACAATCCCTTCTGTGACGTCACAATCCATTCTGTGACGTCACAATCCAGTCTGACACCCCACAATACATTCTGTGACGTCACAATGCGTTCTGTGACGTCACAATCCAAAGTGTGACGTCACAATCCCAAGTGTGACGTCAGAATCCATTCTGACACCCCACAATCCATTCTGTGACGTCACAATGCATTCTGTGACGTCACAATCCAAAGTGTGATGTCACAACCCCCTCGCGTCACAATCCATTCGATGATGTCACAATCACTTCTGTGACATCACTATCCCTTCTGTGACATCACAATGCATTCTGTGACGTCACAATCCAGTCTGACACCCCACAATCCATTCTGTGACGTCACAATGCATTCTGTGATGTCACAATGCAAAGTATGACGTCACAATCCCCTCGCGTCACAATTCATTCTGTGACGTCACAATACATTCTGAGACGTCACAATGCATTCTGTGACGTCACAATCCATTCTGACACCCCACAATCCATTCTGTGACGTCACAATGCATTCTGTGAGGTCACAATCCAAAGTGTGACGTCACAATCCCCTCGCGTCAAAATCCCTTCTGTGACGTCACAATCCATTCTGTGACGTCACAATCCATGCTATGACGTCACAATGGATTCTGTGACGTCACAATCCAGTCTGACACCCCACAATCCATTCTGTGACGTCACAATCCAAAGTGTGACGTCACAATCCAAAGTGTGACGTCACAATCCATTGTGTGACGTCACAATCCATTGTGTGACGTCACAATCCAAAGTGTGACGTCACAATCCAAAGTGTGACGTCAGAATCCATTCTGACACACCACAATCCATTCTGTGACGTCACAATGCATTCTGTGACATCACAACCCAAAGTGTGACGTCACAATCCATTCTGACACCCCACAATCCATTCTGTGATGTCATAATCCCTTCTGTGACGTCACAATCCATTCTATGACGTCACAATGCATTCTGTGACGTCACAATCCCTTCTGTGACGTCACAATCCAAAGTGTGACGTCACAACCCCCTCGCGTCACAATCCATTCGATGATGTCACAATCCCTTCTGTGACGTCACAATCCATTCTGTGACGTCACAATCCAGTCTGACACACCACAATACATTCTGTGACGTCACAATGCCTTCTGTGACGTCACAATCCAAAGTGTGACGTCACAATCCCAAGTGTGACGTCAGAATCCATTCTGACACCCCACAATCCATTCTGTGACGTCACAATGCATTCTGTGACGTCACAATCCAAAGTGTGACGTCACACTCCCCTCGCATCACAATCCATTCTGTGATGTCACAATGCATTCTGTGACGTCACAATCCCTTCTGTGACGTCACAATGCATTCTGTGACGTCACAATCCAGTCTGACACCCCACAATCCATTCTGTGACGTCACAATGCATTCTGTGAGGTCACAATCCAAAGTGTGACATCACAATCCCCTCGCGACACAATCCATTCTGTGACGTCACAATCCATTCTGTGACGTCACAATGCATTCTGTGACGTCACAATGGATTCTGTGACGTCACAATCCAGTCTGACACCCCACAATCCATTCTGTGACGTCACAATGCATTCTGTGACGTCACAATCCAAAGTGTGATGTCACAACCCCCTCGCGTCACAATCCATTCGATGATGTCACAATCCCTTCTGTGACATCCCAATCCCTTCTGTGACATCACAATGCATTCTGTGACGTCACAATCCAGTCTGACACCCCACAATCCATTCTGTGACGTCACAATGCATTCTGTGATGTCACAATGCAAAGAATGACGTCACAATCCCCTCGCGTCACAATTCATTCTGTGACGTCACAATACATTCTGAGACGTCACAATGCATTCTGTGACGTCACAATCCATTCTGACACCCCACAATCCATTCTGTGACGTCACAATGCATTCTGTGACGTCACAATCCAAAGTGTGACGTCACAATCCCCTCGCGTCAAAATCCCTTATGTGACGTCACAATGCATTCTGTGACGTCACAATCCATGCTATGACGTCACAATGGATTCTGTGACGTCACAATCCAGTCTGACACCCCACAATCCATTCTGTGACGTCACAATGCATTCTGTGACGTCACAATCCAAAGTGTGATGTCACAACGCCCTCGCGTCACAATCCATTCGATGATGTCACAATCCCTTCTGTGACATCACAATCCATTCTGTGACATCACAATACATTCTGTGACGTCACAATCCATTCTGACAACCACAATCCATTCTGTGACGTCACAATGCATTCTGTGACGTCACAATCCAAAGTGTGACGTCACAATCCATTGTGTGACGTCACAATCCATTCTGTGACGCCACAATCCATTCTGTGACGTCACAATCTAAAGTGTGACGTCACAACCCAAAGTGTGACGTCACAATCCATTCTGACACACCACAATCCATTCTGTGATGTCATAATCCCTTCTGTGACGTCACAATCCATTCTATGACGTCACAATGCATTCTGTGACGTCACAATCCATTCTGTGACGTCACAATCCAAAGTGTGACGTCACAATCCCCTCGCATCAGAATCCATTCTGTGACGTCACAATCCCTTCTGTGACGTCACAATCCAAAGTGTGACGTCACAACCCCCTCGCGCCACAATCCATTCTGTGACGTCGCAATGCATTCTGTGAGTTCACAATCCAAAGTGTGACGTCACAATCCAGTCTGACACCCCACAATACATTCTGTGACGTCACAATGCCTTCTGTGACGTCACAATCCAAAGTGTGACGTCACAATCCCAAGTGTGACGTCAGAATCCATTCTGACACCCCACAATCCATTCTGTGACGTCACAATGCATTCTGTGACGTCACAATCCCTTCTGTGACGTCACAATGCATTCTGTGACGTCACAATCCAGTCTAACACCCCACAATCCATTCTGTGACGTCACAATGCATTCTGTGAGATCACAATCCAAAGTGTGACGTCACAATCTGCTCGCGTCACAATCCATTCTGTGACGTCACAATCCATTCTGTGACGTCACAATGCATTCTGTGACGTCACAATACATTCTGTGACGTCACAATCCAAAGTGTGACGTCACAATCCATTCTGTGATGTCACAATGCATTCTGTGAGGTCACAATCCAAAGTGTGATGTCACAATCCATTCTGACACCCCACAATCCGTTCTGTGACGTCACAATGCATTCTGTGACGTCACAATCCAAAGTGTGACGTCACAATTCCCTCGCGTCATAATCCATTCTGTGACGTCACAATACATTCTGAGACGTCACAATGCATTCTGTGACGTCACAATCCAGTCTGACACCCCACAATCCATTCTGTGACGTCACAATGCATTCTGTGACGTCACAATCCAAAGTGTGACGTCACAATCCATTCTGACACCCCACAATCCATTCTGTGACGTCACAATGCATTCTGTGACGTCACAATCCAAAGTGTGACGTCACAATCCCCTCGCGTCACAATCCATTCTGTGACGTCACAATATATTCTGTGACGTCACAATCCATGCTATGACGTCACAATGGATTCTGTGACGTCACAATCCAGTCTGACACCCCACAATCCATTCTGTGACGTCACAATGCATTCTGTGACGTCACAATCCAAAGTGTGATGTCACAACCCCCTCGCGTCACAATCCATTCGATGATGTCACAATCCCTTCTGTGACATCACAATCCCTTCTGTGACATCACAATGCATTCTGTGACGTCACAATCCAGTCTGACACCCCACAATCCATTCTGTGACGTCACAATGCATTCTGTGAGGTCACAATCCAAAGTGTGACGTCACAATCCGCTCGCGTCACAATCCATTCTGTGACGTCACAATGCATTCTGTGATGTCACAATGCAAAGTGTGACGTCACAATCCCCTCGCGTCACAATTCATTCTGTGACGTCACAATACATTCTGAGACGTCACAATGCATTCTGTGACGTCACAATCCATTCTGACACCCCACAATCCATTCTGTGACGTCACAATGCATTCTGTGACGTCACAATCCAAAGTGTGACGTCACAATCCCCTCGCGTCAAAATCCCTTCTGTGACGTCACAATCCATTCTGTGACGTCACAATCCATGCTATGACGTCACAATGGATTCTGTGACGTCACAATCCAGTCTGACACCCCACAATCCATTCTGTGACGTCACAATGCATTCTGTGACGTCACAATCCAAAGTGTGATGTCACAACCCCCTCGCGTCACAATCCATTCGATGATGTCACAATCACTTCTGTGACATCACTATCCCTTCTGTGACATCACAATGCATTCTGTGACGTCACAATCCAGTCTGACACCCCACAATCCATTCTGTGACGTCACAATGCATTCTGTGAGGTCACAATCCAAAGTGTGAAGTCACAATCCCCTCACGTCACAATCCATTCTGTGACGTCACAATGCATTCTGTGAGGTCACAATCCAAAGTGTGACGTCACAATCCCCTCGCGTCACAATCCATTCTGTGACGTCACAATCCCTTCTGTGATGTCACAATCCAAAGTGTGACGTCACAACCCCCTCACGTCACAATCCATTCGATGATGTCACAATGCATTCTGTGACGTCACAATCCAAAGTGTGACGTCACAATCCATTCTGACAACCCACAATCCATTCTGTGATGTCATAATCCCTTCTGTGACGTCACAATCCATAGTGTGACGTCACAATCCCAAGTGTGACGTCAGAATCCATTCTGACACCCCACAATACATTCTGTGAAGTCACAATGCATTCTGTGACGTCACAATCCAAAGTGTGACGTCACAATCCATTCTGACACCCCACAATCCATTCTGTGACGTCACAATGCATTCTGTGAGGTCACAATCCAAAGTGTGACGTCACAATCCATTCTGACACCCCACAATCCATTCTGTGACGTCACAATGCATTCTGTGACGTCACAATCCAAAGTGTGAAGTCACAATGCATTCTGTGACGTCACAATGCATTCTGTGACGTCACAATGCATTCTGTGACGTCACAATCCAAAGTGTGACGTCACAATCCCCTCGCTTCAGAATCCATTCTGTGAAGTCACAATGCATTCTGTGACGTCACAATCCCTTCTGTGACGTCACAATGCATTCTGTGACGTCACAATCCAGTCTGACACCCCACAATCCATTCTGTGACGTCACAATGCATTCTGTGAGGTCACAATCCAAAGTGTGACGTCACAATCCGCTCGCGTCACAATGCATTCTGTGACGTCACAATCCCTTCTGTGACGTCACAATGCATTCTGTGACGTCACAATCCAGTCTGACACCCCACAATCCATTCTGTGACGTCACAATGCATTCTGTGAGGTCACAATCCAAAGTGTGAAGTCACAATCTATTCTGTGACGTCACAATCCATTCTGTGACATCACAATCCATTCTGTGACGTCACAATGCATTCTGTGACGTCACAATCCAGTCTGACACCCCACAATCCATTCTGTGACGTCACAATGCATTCTGTGACGTCACAATCCAAAGTGTGACGTCACAATCCCCGCGCGTCAAAATCCATTCTGTGACGTCACAATTCATTCTGTGACGTCACAAACCATGCTATGACGTCACAATCCAAAGTGTGACGTCACAATCCCCTCACGTCACAATCCATTCTGTGACGTCAGAATTCATTCTGTGACGTCACAATCCATTCTGTGACGTCACAATCCAAAGTGTGACGGCACAATCCCCTCGCATCACAATCCATTCTTTGACGTCACAATCCCTTCTGTGACGTCACAATCCAAAGTGTGACGTCACAACCCCCTCGCGTCACAATCCATTCGATGATGTCACAATCCCTTCTGTGACGTCACAATCCATTCTGTGACGTCACAATCCAGTCTGACACCCCACAATACATTCTGTGACGTCACAATGCCTTCTGTGACGTCACAATCCAAAGTGTGACGTCACAATCCCAAGTGTGACGTCAGAATCCATTCTGACACCCCACAATACATTCTGTGAAGTCACAATGCATTCTGTGACGTCACAATCCAAAGTGTGACATCACAACCCCCTCGCGTCACAATCCATTCGATGATGTCACAATCCCTTCTGTGACATCACAATCCCTTCTGTGATATCACAATGCATTCTGTGACGTCACAATCCAGTCTGACACCCCACAATCCATTCTGTGACGTCACAATGCATTCTGTGATGTCACAATGCAAAGTATGACGTCACAATCCCCTCGCGTCACAATTCATTCTGTGACGTCACAATACATTCTGAGACGTCACAATGCATTCTGTGACGTCACAATCCATTCTGACACCCCACAATCCATTCTGTGACGTCACAATGCATTCTGTGACGTCACAATCCAAAGTGTGACGTCACAATCCCCTCGCGTCAAAATCCCTTCTGTGACGTCACAATCCCCTCGCGTCACAATCCATTCTGTGACGTCACAATCCCTTCTGTGACATCACAATCCAAAGTGTGACGTCACAATCCCTTCTGTGACATCACAATCCAAAGTGTGACGTCACAACCCCCTCGCGTCGCAATCCATTCGATGATGTCACAATCCCTTCTGTGACGTCACAATACATTCTGTGACGTCACAATCCAGTCTGACACCCCACAATCCATTCTGTGACGTCACAATGCATTCTGTGACGTCACAATCCAAAGTGTGATGTCACAACCCCCTCGCGTCACAATCCATTCGATGATGTCACAATCCCTTCTGTGACATCACAATCCATTCTGTGACATCACAATACATTCTGTGACGTCACAATCCAGTCTGACACCCCACAATCCATTCTGTGACGTCACAATGCATTCTGTGATGTCACAATGCAAAGTGTGACGTCACAATCCCCTCGCGTCACAATCCATTCTGTGACGTCACAATACATTCTGAGACGTCACAATGCATTCTGTGACGTCACAATCCAGTCTGACACCCCACAATCCATTCTGTGACGTCACAATGCATTCTGTGACGTCACAATACATTCTGTGACGTCACAATCCAAAGTGTGACGTCACAATCCATTCTGAAACCCCACAATCCATTCTGTGACGTCACAATACATTCTGTGACGTCACAACTTAAAGTGTGACGTCACAATCCATTCTGACACCCCACAATGCATTCTGTGATGTCATAATCCCTTCTGTGACGTCACAATCCATTCTATGACGTCACAATGCATTCTGTGACGTCACAATCCAGTCTGACACCCAACAATGCATTCTGTGACGTCACAATACATTCTCTGACGTCACAATCCAAAGTGTGACATCACAAACCCCTCGCGTCACAATACATTCGATGATGTCACAATCCCTTCTGTGACATCACAATCCATTCTGTGACGTCGCAATGCATTCTGTGAGGTCACAATCCAAAGTGTGACATAACAATCCATTCTGACACCCCACAATCCATTCTGTGACGTCACAATGCATTCTGTGACGTCACAATCCAAAGTGTGACGTCACAATCCCCTCGCATCACAATCCATTCTGTGATGTCACAATGCATTCTGTGACGTCACAATCCCTTCTGTGACGTCACAATGCATTCTGTGACGTCACAATCCAGTCTAACACCCCACAATCCATTCTGTGACGTCACAATGCCTTCTGTGACGTCACAATCCAGTGTGACGTCACAATCCGCTCGCGTCACAATGCATTCTGTGACGTCACAATCCATTCTGTGACGTCACAATGCATTCTGTGACGTCACAGTACATTCTGTGACGTCACAATCCAAAGTGTGACGTCACAATACATTCTGTGACGTCACAATGCATTCTATGACGTCACAATGCATTCTGTGACGTCACAATCCATTCTGTGACGTCACAATCCAAAGTGTGACGTCACAATCCCCTCGCATCACAATCCATTCTGTGACGTCACAATCCCTTCTGTGACGTCACAATCCAAAGTGTGACGTCACAACCCCCTCGCGTCACAATCCATTCGATGATGTCACAATCCCTTCTGTGACGTCACAATCCATTCTGTGACGTCACAATCCAGTCTGACACCCCACAATACATTCTGTGACGTCACAATGCCTTCTGTGACGTCACAATCCAAAGTGTGACGTCACAATCCCAAGTGTGACGTCAGAATCCATTCTGACACCCCACAATACATTCTGTGAAGTCACAATGCATTCTGTGACGTCACAATCCAAAGTGTGACATCACAACCCCCTCGCGTCACAATCCATTCGATGATGTCACAATCCCTTCTGTGACATCACAATCCCTTCTGTGACATCACAATGCATTCTGTGACGTCACAATCCAGTCTGACACCCCACAATCCATTCTGTGACGTCACAATGCATTCTGTGATGTCACAATGCAAAGTATGACGTCACAATCCCCTCGCGTCACAATTCATTCTGTGACGTCACAATACATTCTGAGACGTCACAATGCATTCTGTGACGTCACAATCCATTCTGACACCCCACAATCCATTCTGTGACGTCACAATGCATTCTGTGAGGTCACAATCCAAAGTGTGACGTCACAATACCCTCGCGTCAAAATCCCTTCTGTGACGTCACAATCCATTCTGTGATGTCACAATCCAAAGTGTGACGTCACAATCCCCTCGCATCAGAATCCATTCTGTGATGTCACAATGCATTCTGTGACGTCACAATGCATTCTGTGACGTCACAATCCAAAGTGTGACGTCACAATCCCCTCGCGTCAAAATCCCTTCTGTGACGTCACAATATATTCTGTGACGTCACAATCCATGCTATGACGTCACAATGCATTCTGTGACGTCACAATCCAGTCTGACACCCCACAATCCATTCTGTGACGTCACAATGCATTCTGTGACGTCACAATCCAAAGTGTGACGTCACAATCCCCTCGCGTCAAAATCCCTTATGTGACGTCACAATGCATTCTGTGACGTCACAATCCATGCTATGACGTCACAATGGATTCTGTGACGTCACAATCCAGTCTGACACCCCACAATCCATTCTGTGACGTCACAATGCATTCTGTGACGTCACAATCCAAAGTGTGATGTCACAACCCCCTCGCGTCACAATCCATTCGATGATGTCACAATCCCTTCTGTGACATCACAATCCATTCTGTGACATCACAATACATTCTGTGACGTCACAAACCCAAAGTGTGACGTCACAATCCATTCTGACACCCCACAATGCATTCTGTGATGTCATAATCCCTTCTGTGACGTCACAATCCATTGTATGACGTCACAATGCATTCTGTGACGTCACAATCCAGTCTGACACCCAACAATGCATTCTGTGACGTCACAATACATTCTCTGACGTCACAATCCAAAGTGTGACATCACAAACCCCTCGCGTCACAATACATTCGATGATGTCACAATCCCTTCTGTGACATCACAATCCATTCTGTGACGTCGCAATGCATTCTGTGAGGTCACAATCCAAAGTGTGACGTAACAATCCATTCTGACACCCCACAATCCATTCTGTGACGTCACAATGCATTCTGTGACGTCACAATCCAAAGTGTGACGTCACAATCCCCTCGCATCACAATCCATTATGTGATGTCACAATGCATTCTGTGACGTCACAATCCCTTCTGTGACGTCACAATGCATTCTGTGACGTCACAATCCAGTCTAACACCCCACAATCCATTCTGTGACGTCACAATGCCTTCTGTGACGTCACAATCCAAAGTGTGACGTCACAATCCGCTCGCGTCACAATGCATTCTGTGACGTCACAATCCATTCTGTGACGTCACAATGCATTCTGTGACGTCACAGTACATTCTGTGACGTCACAATCCAAAGTGTGACGTCACAATACATTCTGTGACGTCACAATGCATTCTGTGACGTCACAATCCAAAATGTGACGTCACAATCCATTCTGACAACCCACAATCCATTCTGTGATGTCATAATCCCTTCTGTGACGTCACAATCCATTCTATGACGTCACAATGCATTCTGTGACGTCACAATCCAGCCTGACACCCCACAATCCATTCTGTGACGTCACAATGCATTCTGTGACGTCACAATCCAAAGTGTGACGTCACAATCCCCTCGCGTCACAATCCATCCGATGATGTCACAATCCCTTCTGTGACGTCACAATCCATTCTGTGACGTCACAATACATTCTGTGACGTCACAATGCATTCTGTGACGTCACAATCCAAAGTGTGACGTCACAATATATTCTGTGACGTCACAATCCATTCTGACACACCACAATGCATTCTGTGACGTCACAATGCATTCTGTGACGTCACAATCCAAAGTGTGACGTCACAATCCATTCTGACACCCCACAATCCATTCTGTGAAGTCACAATACATTCTGTGACGTCACAATCCAAAGTGTGACGTCACAATCCATTCTTACACCCCCAAACCATTCTGTGACGTCACAATCAATTCTGTGACGTCACATTCCATTCTGTGACGTCACAATCCAAAGTGTGACGTCACCATCCACTCGCGTCACAATCCATTCTGTGATGTCATAATCCCTTCTGTGACGTCACAATCCATTCTATGACGTCACAATGCATTCTGTGACGTCACAATCCAGTCTGACACCCCACAATCCATTCTGTGACGTCACAATGCATTCTGTGAGGTCACAATCCAAAGTGTGACGTCACAATCCCCTCGCGTCACAATCCATTCTGTGACGTCACAATCCCTTCTGTGACGTCACAATCCAAAGTGTGACGTCACAACCCCCTCGCGTCACAATCCATTCGATGATGTCACAATCCCTTCTGTGACGTCACAATCCATTCTGTGACGTCACAATCCAGTCTGACACCCCACAATCCATTCTGTGACGTCCCAATGCCTTCTGTGACGTCACAATCCAAAGTGTGACGTCACAATCCCCTCGCATCACAATCAATTCTGTGACGTCACAATGCATTCTGTGACGTCACAATCCAAAGTGTGATGTCACAACCCCCTCGCGTCACAATCCATTCGATGATGTCACAATCACTTCTGTGACATCACTATCCCTTCTGTGACATCACAATGCATTCTGTGACGTCACAATCCAGTCTGACACCCCACAATCCATTCTGTGACGTCACAATGCATTCTGTGATGTCACAATGCAAAGTATGACGTCACAATCCCCTCGCGTCAAAATCCCTTCTGTGACGTCACAATCCATTCTGTGACGTCACAATCCATGCTATGACGTCACAATGGATTCTGTGACGTCACAATCCAGTCTGACACCCCACAATCCATTCTGTGACGTCACAATGCATTCTGTGACGTCACAATCCAAAGTGTGATGTCACAACCCCCTCGCGTCACAATCCATTCGATGATGTCACAATCACTTCTGTGACATCACTATCCCTTCTGTGACATCACAATGCATTCTGTGACGTCAGAATCCATTCTGACACCCCCCAATACATTCTGTGAAGTCACAATGCATTCTGTGACGTCACAATCCAAAGTGTGACGTCACAATCCATTCTGACACCCCACAATCCATTCTGTGAGGTCACAATCCAAAGTGTGACGTCAGAATCCATTCTGACACACCACAATCCATTCTGTGACGTCACAATGCATTCTGTGACATCACAACCCAAAGTGTGACGTCACAATCCATTCTGACACCCCACAATCCATTCTGTGATGTCATAATCCCTTCTGTGACGTCACAATCCATTCTATGACGTCACAATGCATTCTGTGACGTCACAATCCCTTCTGTGACGTCACAATCCAAAGTGTGACGTCACAACCCCCTCGCGTCACAATCCATTCGATGATGTCACAATCCCTTCTGTGACGTCACAATCCATTCTGTGACGTCACAATCCAGTCTGACACCCCACAATACATTCTGTGACGTCACAATGCCTTCTGTGACGTCACAATCCAAAGTGTGACGTCACAATCCCAAGTGTGACGTCAGAATCCATTCTGACACCCCACAATCCATTCTGTGACGTCACAATGCATTCTGTGACGTCACAATCCAAAGTGTGACGTCACACTCCCCTCGCATCACAATCCATTCTGTGATGTCACAATGCATTCTGTGACGTCACAATCCCTTCTGTGACGTCACAATGCATTCTGTGACGTCACAATCCAGTCTAACACCCCACAATCCATTCTGTGACGTCACAATGCATTCTGTGAGGTCACAATCCAAAGTGTGACATCACAATCCCCTCGCGTCACAATCCATTCTGTGACGTCACAATCCATTCTGTGACGTCACAATGCATTCTGTGACGTCACAATGGATTCTGTGACGTCACAATCCAGTCTGACACCCCACAATCCATTCTGTGACGTCACAATGCATTCTGTGACGTCACAATCCAAAGTGTGATGTCACAACCCCCTCGCGTCACAATCCATTCGATGATGTCACAATCCCTTCTGTGACATCCCAATCCCTTCTGTGACATCACAATGCATTCTGTGACGTCACAATCCAGTCTGACACCCCACAATCCATTCTGTGACGTCACAATGCATTCTGTGATGTCACAATGCAAAGAATGACGTCACAATCCCCTCGCGTCACAATTCATTCTGTGACGTCACAATACATTCTGAGACGTCACAATGCATTCTGTGACGTCACAATCCATTCTGACACCCCACAATCCATTCTGTGACGTCACAATGCATTCTGTGACGTCACAATCCAAAGTGTGACGTCACAATCCCCTCGCGTCAAAATCCCTTATGTGACGTCACAATCCATTCTGTGACGTCACAATCCATGCTATGACGTCACAATGGATTCTGTGACGTCACAATCCAGTCTGACACCCCACAATCCATTCTGTGACGTCACAATGCATTCTGTGACGTCACAATCCAAAGTGTGATGTCACAACCCCCTCGCGTCACAATCCATTCGATGATGTCACAATCCCTTCTGTGACATGACAATCCATTCTGTGACATCACAATGGATTCTGTGACGTCACAATCCATTCTGACACACCACAATCCATTCTGTGACGTCACAATGCATTCTGTGACGTCACAATCCAAAGTGTGACGTCACAATCCATTCTGTGACGCCACAATCCATTCTGTGACGTCACAATCTAAAGTGTGACGTCACAACCCAAAGTGTGACGTCACAACCCATTCTGACACACCACAATCCATTCTGTGATGTCATAATCCCTTCTGTGACGTCACAATCCATTCTATGACGTCACAATGCATTCTGTGACGTCACAATCCATTCTGTGACGTCACAATCCAAAGTGTGACGTCACAATCCCCTCGCATCACAATCCATTCTGTGACGTCACAATCCCTTCTGTGACGTCACAATCCAAAGTGTGACGTCACAACCCCCTTGCGTCACAATCCATTCTGTGACGTCGCAATGCATTCTGTGAGTTCAAAATCCAAAGTGTGACGTCACAATCCAGTCTGACACCCCACAATACATTCTGTGACGTCACAATGCCTTCTGTGACGTCACAATCCAAAGTGTGACGTCACAATCCCAAGTGTGACGTCAGAATCCATTCTGACACCCCACAATCCATTCTGTGACGTCACAATGCATTCTGTGACGTCACAATCCCTTCTGTGACGTCACAATGCATTCTGTGACGTCACAATCCAGTCTAACACCCCACAATCCATTCTGTGACGTCACAATGCATTCTGTGAGATCACAATCCAAAGTGTGACGTCACAATCTGCTCGCGTCACAATCCATTCTGTGACGTCACAATCCATTCTGTGACGTCACAATGCATTCTGTGACGTCACAATACATTCTGTGACGTCACAATCCAAAGTGTGACGTCACAATACATTCTGTGATGTCACAATGCATTCTGTGAGGTCACAATCCAAAGTGTGACGTCACAATCCATTCTGACACCCCACAATCCGTTCTGTGACGTCACAATGCATTCTGTGACGTCACAATCCAAAGTGTGACGTCACAATTCCCTCGCGTCATAATCCATTCTGTGACGTCACAATACATTCTGTGACGTCGCAATGCATTCTGTGAGGTCACAATCCAAAGTGTGACGTCACAATCCATTCTGACACCCCACAATCCATTCTGTGACGTCACAATGCATTCTGTGACGTCACAATCCAAAGTGTGACGTCACAATCCCCTCGCATCACAATCCATTCTGTGATGTCACAATGCATTCTGTGACGTCACAATCCCTTCTGTGACGTCACAATGCATTCTGTGACGTCACAATCCAGTCTAACACCCCACAATCCATTCTGTGACGTCACAATGCATTCTGTGACGTCACAATCCAAAGTGTGACGTCACAATCCGCTCGTGTCACAATGCATTCTGTGACGTCACAATCCATTCTGTGACGTCACAATGCATTCTGTGACGTCACAGTACATTCTGTGACGTCACAATCCAAAGTGTGACGTCACAATACATTCTGTGACGTCACAATGCATTCTGTGACGTCACAATCCAAAATGTGACGTCACAATCCATTCTGACAACCCACAATCCATTCTGTGATGTCATAATCCCTTCTGTGACGTCACAATCCATTCTATGACGTCACAATGCATTCTGTGACGTCACAATCCAGCCTGACACCCCACAATCCATTCTGTGACGTCACAATGCATTCTGTGACGTCACAATCCAAAGTGTGACGTCACAATCCCCTCGCGTCACAATCCATCCGATGATGTCACAATCCCTTCTGTGACGTCACAATCCATTCTGTGACGTCACAATACATTCTGTGACGTCACAATGCATTCTGTGACGTCACAATCCAAAGTGTGACGTCACAATATATTCTGTGACGTCACAATCCATTCTGACACACCACAATGCATTCTGTGACGTCACAATGCATTCTGTGACGTCACAATCCAAAGTGTGACGTCACAATCCATTCTGACACCCCACAATCCATTCTGTGAAGTCACAATACATTCTGTGACGTCACAATCCAAAGTGTGACGTCACAATCCATTCTTACACCCCCAAACCATTCTGTGACGTCACAATCAATTCTGTGACGTCACATTCCATTCTGTGACGTCACAATCCAAAGTGTGACGTCACCATCCACTCGCGTCACAATCCATTCTGTGATGTCATAATCCCTTCTGTGACGTCACAATCCATTCTATGACGTCACAATGCATTCTGTGACGTCACAATCCAGTCTGACACCCCACAATCCATTCTGTGACGTCACAATGCATTCTGTGAGGTCACAATCCAAAGTGTGACGTCACAATCCCCTCGCGTCACAATCCATTCTGTGACGTCACAATCCCTTCTGTGACGTCACAATCCAAAGTGTGACGTCACAACCCCCTCGCGTCACAATCCATTCGATGATGTCACAATCCCTTCTGTGACGTCACAATCCATTCTGTGACGTCACAATCCAGTCTGACACCCCACAATACATTCTGTGACGTCACAATGCCTTCTGTGACGTCACAATCCAAAGTGTGACGTCACAATCCCAAGTGTGACGTCAGAATCCATTCTGACACCCCACAATACATTCTGTGACGTCACAATGCATTCTGTGACGTCACAATCCAAAGTGTGATGTCACAACCCCCTCGCGTCACAATCCATTCGATGATGTCACAATCACTTCTGTGACATCACTATCCCTTCTGTGACATCACAATGCATTCTGTGACGTCACAATCCAGTCTGACACCCCACAATCCATTCTGTGACGTCACAATGCATTCTGTGATGTCACAATGCAAAGTATGACGTCACAATCCCCTCGCGTCACAATTCATTCTGTGACGTCACAATACATTCTGAGACGTCACAATGCATTCTGTGACGTCACAATCCATTCTGACACCCCACAATCCATTCTGTGACGTCACAATGCATTCTGTGACGTCACAATCCAAAGTGTGACGTCACAATCCCCTCGCGTCAAAATCCCTTCTGTGACGTCACAATCCATTCTGTGACGTCACAATCCATGCTATGACGTCACAATGGATTCTGTGACGTCACAATCCAGTCTGACACCCCACAATCCATTCTGTGACGTCACAATGCATTCTGTGACGTCACAATCCAAAGTGTGATGTCACAACCCCCTCGCGTCACAATCCATTCGATGATGTCACAATCACTTCTGTGACATCACTATCCCTTCTGTGACATCACAATGCATTCTGTGACGTCACAATCCAGTCTGACACCCCACAATCCATTCTGTGACGTCACAATGCATTATGTGACGTCACAATCCAAAGTGTGACGTCACAATCCATTGTGTGACGTCACAATCCAAAGTGTGACGTCACAATCCAAAGTGTGACGTCAGAATCCATTCTGACACACCACAATCCATTCTGTGACGTCACAATGCATTCTGTGACATCACAACCCAAAGTGTGACGTCACAATCCATTCTGACACCCCACAATCCATTCTGTGATGTCATAATCCCTTCTGTGACGTCACAATCCATTCTATGACGTCACAATGCATTCTGTGACGTCACAATCCCTTCTGTGACGTCACAATCCAAAGTGTGACGTCACAACCCCCTCGCGTCACAATCCATTCGATGATGTCACAATCCCTTCTGTGACGTCACAATCCATTCTGTGACGTCACAATCCAGTCTGACACCCCACAATACATTCTGTGACGTCACAATGCCTTCTGTGACGTCACAATCCAAAGTGTGACGTCACAATCCCAAGTGTGACGTCAGAATCCATTCTGACACCCCACAATCCATTCTGTGACGTCACAATGCATTCTGTGACGTCACAATCCAAAGTGTGACGTCACACTCCCCTCGCATCACAATCCATTCTGTGATGTCACAATGCATTCTGTGACGTCACAATCCCTTCTGTGACGTCACAATGCATTCTGTGACGTCACAATCCAGTCTAACACCCCACAATCCATTCTGTGACGTCACAATGCATTCTGTGAGGTCACAATCCAAAGTGTGACGTCACAATCCCCTCGCGTCAAAATCCCTTATGTGACGTCACAATCCATTCTGTGACGTCACAATCCATGCTATGACGTCACAATGGATTCTGTGACGTCACAATCCAGTCTGACACCCCACAATCCATTCTGTGACGTCACAATGCATTCTGTGACGTCACAATCCAAAGTGTGATGTCACAACCCCCTCGCGTCACAATCCATTCGATGATGTCACAATCCCTTCTGTGACATGACAATCCATTCTGTGACATCACAATGGATTCTGTGACGTCACAATCCATTCTGACACACCACAATCCATTCTGTGACGTCACAATGCATTCTGTGACGTCACAATCCAAAGTGTGACGTCACAATCCATTCTGTGACGCCACAATCCATTCTGTGACGTCACAATCTAAAGTGTGACGTCACAACCCAAAGTGTGACGTCACAACCCATTCTGACACACCACAATCCATTCTGTGATGTCATAATCCCTTCTGTGACGTCACAATCCATTCTATGACGTCACAATGCATTCTGTGACGTCACAATCCATTCTGTGACGTCACAATCCAAAGTGTGACGTCACAATCCCCTCGCATCACAATCCATTCTGTGACGTCACAATCCCTTCTGTGACGTCACAATCCAAAGTGTGACGTCACAACCCCCTCGCGTCACAATCCATTCTGTGACGTCGCAATGCATTCTGTGAGTTCAAAATCCAAAGTGTGACGTCACAATCCAGTCTGACACCCCACAATACATTCTGTGACGTCACAATGCCTTCTGTGACGTCACAATCCAAAGTGTGACGTCACAATCCCAAGTGTGACGTCAGAATCCATTCTGACACCCCACAATCCATTCTGTGACGTCACAATGCATTCTGTGACGTCACAATCCCTTCTGTGACGTCACAATGCATTCTGTGACGTCACAATCCAGTCTAACACCCCACAATCCATTCTGTGACGTCACAATGCATTCTGTGAGATCACAATCCAAAGTGTGACGTCACAATCTGCTCGCGTCACAATCCATTCTGTGACGTCACAATCCATTCTGTGACGTCACAATGCATTCTGTGACGTCACAATACATTCTGTGACGTCACAATCCAAAGTGTGACGTCACAATACATTCTGTGATGTCACAATGCATTCTGTGAGGTCACAATCCAAAGTGTGACGTCACAATCCATTCTGACACCCCACAATCCGTACTGTGACGTCACAATGCATTCTGTGACGTCACAATCCAAAGTGTGACGTCACAATTCCCTCGCGTCATAATCCATTCTGTGACGTCACAATACATTCTGTGACGTCGCAATGCATTCTGTGAGGTCACAATCCAAAGTGTGACGTCACAATCCATTCTGACACCCCACAATCCATTCTGTGACGTCACAATGCATTCTGTGACGTCACAATCCAAAGTGTGACGTCACAATCCCCTCGCATCACAATCCATTCTGTGATGTCACAATGCATTCTGTGACGTCACAATCCCTTCTGTGACGTCACAATGCATTCTGTGACGTCACAATCCAGTCTAACACCCCACAATCCATTCTGTGACGTCACAATGCATTCTGTGACGTCACAATCCAAAGTGTGACGTCACAATCCGCTCGCGTCACAATGCATTCTGTGACGTCACAATCCATTCTGTGACGTCACAATGCATTCTGTGACGTCACAGTACATTCTGTGACGTCACAATCCAAAGTGTGACGTCACAATACATTCTGTGACGTCACAATGCATTCTGTGACGTCACAATCCAAAATGTGACGTCACAATCCATTCTGACAACCCACAATCCATTCTGTGATGTCATAATCCCTTCTGTGACGTCACAATCCATTCTATGACGTCACAATGCATTCTGTGACGTCACAATCCAGCCTGACACCCCACAATCCATTCTGTGACGTCACAATGCATTCTGTGACGTCACAATCCAAAGTGTGACGTCACAATCCCCTCGCGTCACAATCCATCCGATGATGTCACAATCCCTTCTGTGACGTCACAATCCATTCTGTGACGTCACAATACATTCTGTGACGTCACAATGCATTCTGTGACGTCACAATCCAAAGTGTGACGTCACAATATATTCTGTGACGTCACAATCCATTCTGACACACCACAATGCATTCTGTGACGTCACAATGCATTCTGTGACGTCACAATACAAAGTGTGACGTCACAATCCATTCTGACACCCCACAATCCATTCTGTGAAGTCACAATACATTCTGTGACGTCACAATCCAAAGTGTGACGTCACAATCCATTCTTACACCCCCAAACCATTCTGTGACGTCACAATCAATTCTGTGACGTCACATTCCATTCTGTGACGTCACAATCCAAAGTGTGACGTCACCATCCACTCGCGTCACAATCCATTCTGTGATGTCATAATCCCTTCTGTGACGTCACAATCCATTCTATGACGTCACAATGCATTCTGTGACGTCACAATCCAGTCTGACACCCCACAATCCATTCTGTGACGTCACAATGCATTCTGTGAGGTCACAATCCAAAGTGTGACGTCACAATCCCCTCGCGTCACAATCCATTCTGTGACGTCACAATCCCTTCTGTGACGTCACAATCCATTCTGTGACGTCACAATCCAGTCTGACACCCCACAATACATTCTGTGACGTCACAATGCCTTCTGTGACGTCACAATCCAAAGTGTGACGTCACAATCCCAAGTGTGACGTCAGAATCCATTCTGACACCCCACAATACATTCTGTGACGTCACAATGCATTCTGTGACGTCACAATCCAAAGTGTGATGTCACAACCCCCTCGCGTCACAATCCATTCGATGATGTCACAATCACTTCTGTGACATCACTATCCCTTCTGTGACATCACAATGCATTCTGTGACGTCACAATCCAGTCTGACACCCCACAATCCATTCTGTGACGTCACAATGCATTCTGTGATGTCACAATGCAAAGTATGACGTCACAATCCCCTCGCGTCACAATTCATTCTGTGACGTCACAATACATTCTGAGACGTCACAATGCATTCTGTGACGTCACAATCCATTCTGACACCCCACAATCCATTCTGTGACGTCACAATGCATTCTGTGACGTCACAATCCAAAGTGTGACGTCACAATCCCCTCGCGTCAAAATCCCTTCTGTGACGTCACAATCCATTCTGTGACGTCACAATCCATGCTATGACGTCACAATGGATTCTGTGACGTCACAATCCAGTCTGACACCCCACAATCCATTCTGTGACGTCACAATGCATTCTGTGACGTCACAATCCAAAGTGTGATGTCACAACCCCCTCGCGTCACAATCCATTCGATGATGTCACAATCACTTCTGTGACATCACTATCCCTTCTGTGACATCACAATGCATTCTGTGACGTCACAATCCAGTCTGACACCCCACAATCCATTCTGTGACGTCACAATGCATTATGTGACGTCACAATCCAAAGTGTGACGTCACAATCCAAAGTGTGACGTCACAATCCATTGTGTGACGTCACAATCCAAAGTGTGACGTCACAATCCAAAGTGTGACGTCAGAATCCATTCTGACACACCACAATCCATTCTGTGACGTCACAATGCATTCTGTGACATCACAACCCAAAGTGTGACGTCACAATCCATTCTGACACCCCACAATCCATTCTGTGATGTCATAATCCCTTCTGTGACGTCACAATCCATTCTATGACGTCACAATGCATTCTGTGACGTCACAATCCCTTCTGTGACGTCACAATCCAAAGTGTGACGTCACAACCCCCTCGCGTCACAATCCATTCGATGATGTCACAATCCCTTCTGTGACGTCACAATCCATTCTGTGACGTCACAATCCAGTCTGACACCCCACAATACATTCTGTGACGTCACAATGCCTTCTGTGACGTCACAATCCCAAGTGTGACGTCAGAATCCATTCTGACACCCCACAATCCATTCTGTGACGTCACAATGCATTCTGTGACGTCACAATCCAAAGTGTGACGTCACACTCCCCTCGCATCACAATCCATTCTGTGATGTCACAATGCATTCTGTGACGTCACAATCCCTTCTGTGACGTCACAATGCATTCTGTGACGTCACAATCCAGTCTAACACCCCACAATCCATTCTGTGACGTCACAATGCATTCTGTGAGGTCACAATCCAAAGTGTGACATCACAATCCCCTCGCGTCACAATCCATTCTGTGACGTCACAATCCATTCTGTGACGTCACAATGCATTCTGTGACGTCACAATGGATTCTGTGACGTCACAATCCAGTCTGACACCCCACAATCCATTCTGTGACGTCACAATGCATTCTGTGACGTCACAATCCAAAGTGTGATGTCACAACCCCCTCGCGTCACAATCCATTCGATGATGTCACAATCCCTTCTGTGACATCCCAATCCCTTCTGTGACATCACAATGCATTCTGTGACGTCACAATCCAGTCTGACACCCCACAATCCATTCTGTGACGTCTCAATGCATTCTGTGATGTCACAATGCAAAGAATGACGTCACAATCCCCTCGCGTCACAATTCATTCTGTGACGTCACAATACATTCTGAGACGTCACAATGCATTCTGTGACGTCACAATCCATTCTGACACCCCACAATCCATTCTGTGACGTCACAATGCATTCTGTGACGTCACAATCCAAAGTGTGACGTCACAATCCCCTCGCGTCAAAATCCCTTATGTGACGTCACAATCCATTCTGTGACGTCACAATCCATGCTATGACGTCACAATGGATTCTGTGACGTCACAATCCAGTCTGACACCCCACAATCCATTCTGTGACGTCACAATGCATTCTGTGACGTCACAATCCAAAGTGTGATGTCACAACCCCCTCGCGTCACAATCCATTCGATGATGTCACAATCCCTTCTGTGACATGACAATCCATTCTGTGACATCACAATGGATTCTGTGACGTCACAATCCATTCTGACACACCACAATCCATTCTGTGACGTCACAATGCATTCTGTGACGTCACAATCCAAAGTGTGACGTCACAATCCATTCTGTGACGCCACAATCCATTCTGTGACGTCACAATCTAAAGTGTGACGTCACAACCCAAAGTGTGACGTCACAACCCATTCTGACACACCACAATCCATTCTGTGATGTCATAATCCCTTCTGTGACGTCACAATCCATTCTATGACGTCACAATGCATTCTGTGACGTCACAATCCATTCTGTGACGTCACAATCCAAAGTGTGACGTCACAATCCCCTCGCATCACAATCCATTCTGTGACGTCACAATCCCTTCTGTGACGTCACAATCCAAAGTGTGACGTCACAACCCCCTCGCGTCACAATCCATTCTGTGACGTCGCAATGCATTCTGTGAGTTCAAAATCCAAAGTGTGACGTCACAATCCAGTCTGACACCCCACAATACATTCTGTGACGTCACAATGCCTTCTGTGACGTCACAATCCAAAGTGTGACGTCACAATCCCAAGTGTGACGTCAGAATCCATTCTGACACCCCACAATCCATTCTGTGACGTCACAATGCATTCTGTGACGTCACAATCCCTTCTGTGACGTCACAATGCATTCTGTGACGTCACAATCCAGTCTAACACCCCACAATCCATTCTGTGACGTCACAATGCATTCTGTGAGATCACAATCCAAAGTGTGACGTCACAATCTGCTCGCGTCACAATCCATTCTGTGACGTCACAATCCATTCTGTGACGTCACAATGCATTCTGTGACGTCACAATACATTCTGTGACGTCACAATCCAAAGTGTGACGTCACAATACATTCTGTGATGTCACAATGCATTCTGTGAGGTCACAATCCAAAGTGTGACGTCACAATCCATTCTGACACCCCACAATCCGTTCTGTGACGTCACAATGCATTCTGTGACGTCACAATCCAAAGTGTGACGTCACAATTCCCTCGCGTCATAATCCATTCTGTGACGTCACAATACATTCTGAGACGTCACAATGCATTCTGTGACGTCACAATCCAAAGTGTGACGTCACAATCCATTCTGACACCCCACAATCCATTCTGTGACGTCACAATGCATTCTGTGAGGTCACAATCCAAAGTGTGACGTCACAATCCATTCTGACACCCCACAATACATTCTGTGACGTCACAATGCATTCTGTGACGTCACAATCCAAAGTGTGAAGTCACAATGCATTCTGTGACGTCACAATGCATTCTGTGACGTCACAATGCATTCTGTGACGTCACAATCCAAAGTGTGACGTCACAATCCCCTCGCATCAGAATCCATTCTGTGACGTCACAATCCAGTCTGACACCCCACAATCCATTCTGTGACGTCACAATGCATTCTGTGAGGTCACAATCCAAAGTGTGACGTCACAATCCGCTCGCGTCACAATGCATTCTGTGACGTCACAATCCATTCTGTGACGTCACAATGCATTCTGTGACGTCACAATCCAGTCTGACACCCCACAATCCATTTTGTGACGTCACAATGCATTCTGTGAGGTCACAATCCAAAGTGTGAAGTTACAATCCATTCTGTGACGTCACAATCCATTCTGTGACATCACAATCCATTCTGTGACGTCACAATGCATTCTGTGACGTCACAATCCAGTCTGACACCCCACAATCCATTCTGTGACGTCACAATGCATTCTGTGACGTCACAATCCAAAGTGTGACGTCACAATCCCCGCGCGTCAAAATCCATTCTGTGACGTCACAATTCATTCTGTGACGTCACAATCCATGCTATGACGTCACAATCCAAAGTGTGACGTCACAATCCCAAGTGTGACGTCAGAATCCATTCTGACACCCCACAATGCATTCTGTGAAGTCACAATGCATTCTGTGACGTCACAATCCAAAGTGTGACGTCACAATCCAGTCTGACACCCCACAATCCATTCTGTGACGTCACAATGCGTTCTGTGACGTCACAATCCAAAGTGTGACATCACAACCCCCTCGCGTCACAATCCATTCGATGATGTCACAATCCCTTCTGTGACATCACAATCCCTTCTGTGACATCACAATGCATTCTGTGACGTCACAATCCAGTCTGACACCCCACAATCCATTCTGTGACGTCACAATGCATTCTGTGATGTCACAATGCAAAGTATGACGTCAGAATCCCCTCGCGTCACAATTCATTCTGTGACGTCACAATACATTCTGAGACGTCACAATGCATTCTGTGACGTCACAATCCATTCTGACACCCCACAATCCATTCTGTGACGTCACAATGCATTCTGTGAGGTCACAATCCAAAGTGTGACGTCACAATCCCCTCGCGTCAAAATCCCTTCTGTGACGTCACAATCCATTCTGTGATGTCATAATCCAAAGTGTGACGTCACAATCCCCTCGCGTCACAATCCATTCTGTGACGTCACAATCCCTTCTGTGACATCACAATCCAAAGTGTGACGTCACAACCCCCTCGCGTCACAATCCATTCGATGATGTCACAATCCCTTCTGTGACGTCACAATACATTCTGTGACGTCACAATCCAGTCTGACACCCCACAATCCATTCTGTGACGTCACAATGCATTCTGTGACGTCACAATCCAAAGTGTGATGTCACAACCCCCTCGCGTCACAATCCATTCGATGATGTCACAATCCCTTCTGTGACATCACAATCCCTTCTGTGACATCACAATACATTCTGTGACGTCACAATCCAGTCTGACACCCCACAATCCATTCTGTGACGTCACAATGCATTCTGTGATGTCACAATGCAAAGTATGACGTCACAATCCCCTCGCGTCACAATCCATTCTGTGACGTCACAATACATTCTGTGACGTCACAATCCATGCTATGACGTCACAATGGATTCTGTGACGTCACAATGCGTTCTGTGACGTCACAATCCAATCTGTGACGTCACAATGCATTCTGTGACGTCACAATCCAAAGTGTGATGTCACAACCCCCTCGCGTCACAATCCATTCGATGATGTCACAATCCCTTCTGTGACATCACAATCCATTCTGTGACATCACAATACATTCTGTGACGTCACAATCCAGTCTGACACCCCACAATCCATTCTGTGACGTCACAATGCATTCTGTGACGTCACAATACATTCTGTGACGTCACAATCCAAAGTGTGACGTCACAATCCATTCTGAAACCCCACAATCCATTCTGTGACGTCACAATACATTCTGTGACGTCACAACTTAAAGTGTGACGTCACAATCCATTCTGACACCCCACAATGCATTCTGTGATGTCATAATCCCTTCTGTGACGTCACAATCCATTCTATGACGTCACAATGCTTTCTGTGACGTCACAATCCAGTCTGACACCCAACAATGCATTCTGTGACGTCACAATACATTCTCTGACGTCACAATCCAAAGTGTGACATCACAAACCCCTCGCGTCACAATACATTCGATGATGTCACAATCCCTTCTGTGACATCACAATCCATTCTGTGACGTCGCAATGCATTCTGTGAGGTCACAATCCAAAGTGTGACGTAACAATCCATTCTGACACCCCACAATCCATTCTGTGACGTCACAATGCATTATGTGACGTCACAATCCAAAGTGTGACGTCACAATCCCCTCGCATCACAATCCATTCTGTGATGTCACAATGCATTCTGTGACGTCACAATCCCTTCTGTGACGTCACAATGCATTCTGTGACGTCACAATCCAGTCTAACACCCCACAATCCATTCTGTGACGTCACAATGCCTTCTGTGACGTCACAATCCAAAGTGTGACGTCACAATCCGCTCGCGTCACAATGCATTCTGTGACGTCACAATCCATTCTGTGACGTCACAATGCATTCTGTGACGTCACAGTACATTCTGTGACGTCACAATCCAAAGTGTGACGTCACAATACATTCTGTGACGTCACAATGCATTCTGTGACGTCACAATCCAGTCTAACACCCCACAATCCATTCTGTGACGTCTCAATGCATTCTGTGAGGTCACAATCCAAAGTGTGACGTCACAATCCCCTCACGTCACAATCCATTCTGTGACGTCACAATGCATTCTGTGAGGTCACAATCCAAAGTGTGACGTCGCAATCCCCTCGCGTCACAATCCATTCTGTGACGTCACAATCCCTTCTGTGATGTCACAATCCAAAGTGTGACGTCACAACCCCCTCACGTCACAATCCATTCGATGATGTCACAATCCCTTCTGTGACGTCACAATACATTCTGTGACGTCACAATCCAGTCTGACACTTCACAATACATTCTGTGACGTCACAATGCCTTCTGTGACGTCACAATCCAAAGTGTGACGTCACAATCCCAAGTGTGACGTCAGAATCCATTCTGACACCCCACAATACATTCTGTGAAGTCACAATGCATTCTGTGACGTCACAATCCAAAGTGTGACGTCACAATCCATTCTGACAACCCACAATCCATTCTGTGATGTCATAATCCCTTCTGTGACGTCACAATCCATAGTGTGACGTCACAATCCCAAGTGTGACGTCAGAATCCATTCTGACACCCCACAATACATTCTGTGAAGTCACAATGCATTCTGTGACGTCACAATCCAAAGTGTGACGTCACAATCCATTCTGACACCCCACAATCCATTCTGTGACGTCACAATGCATTCTGTGAGGTCACAATCCAAAGTGTGACGTCACAATCCATTCTGACACCCCACAATCCATTCTGTGACGTCACAATGCATTCTGTGACGTCACAATCCAAAGTGTGAAGTCACAATGCATTCTGTGACGTCACAATGCATTCTGTGACGTCACAATGCATTCTGTGACGTCACAATCCAAAGTGTGACGTCACAATCCCCTCGCATCAGAATCCATTCTGTGAAGTCACAATGCATTCTGTGACGTCACAATCCCTTCTGTGACGTCACAATGCATTCTGTGACGTCACAATCCAGTCTGACACCCCACAATCCATTCTGTGACGTCACAATGCATTCTGTGAGGTCACATTCCAAAGTGTGACGTCACAATCCGCTCGCGTCACAATGCATTCTGTGACGTCACAATCCCTTCTGTGACGTCACAATGCATTCTGTGACGTCACAATCCAGTCTGACACCCCACAATCCATTCTGTGACGTCACAATGCATTCTGTGAGGTCACAATCCAAAGTGTGAAGTCACAATCCATTCTGTGACGTCACAATCCATTCTGTGACATCACAATCCATTCTGTGACGTCACAATGCATTCTGTGACGTCACAATCCAGTCTGACACCCCACAATCCATTCTGTGACGTCACAATGCATTCTGTGACGTCACAATCCAAAGTGTGACGTCACAATCCCCGCGCGTCAAAATCCATTCTGTGACGTCACAATTCATTCTGTGACGTCACAATCCATGCTATGACGTCACAATCCAAAGTGTGACGTCACAATCCCCTCACGTCACAATCCATTCTGTGACGTCAGAATTCATTCTGTGACGTCACAATCCATTCTGTGACGTCACAATCCAAAGTGTGACGGCACAATCCCCTCGCATCACAATCCATTCTGTGACGTCACAATCCCTTCTGTGACGTCACAATCCAAAGTGTGACGTCACAACCCCCTCGCGTCACAATCCATTCGATGATGTCACAATCCCTTCTGTGACGTCACAATCCATTCTGTGACGTCACAATCCAGTCTGACACCCCACAATACATTCTGTGACGTCACAATGCCTTCTGTGACGTCACAATCCAAAGTGTGACGTCACAATCCCAAGTGTGACGTCAGAATCCATTCTGACACCCCACAATCCATTCTGTGAAGTCACAATGCATTCTGTGACGTCACAATCCAAAGTGTGACATCACAACCCCCTCGCGTCACAATCCATTCGATGATGTCACAATCCCTTCTGTGACATCACAATCCCTTCTGTGACATCACAATGCATTCTGTGACGTCACAATCCAGTCTGACACCCCACAATCCATTCTGTGACGTCACAATGCATTCTGTGATGTCACAATGCAAAGTATGACGTCACAATCCCCTCGCGTCACAATTCATTCTGTGACGTCACAATACATTCTGAGACGTCACAATGCATTCTGTGACGTCACAATCCAGTCTGACACCCCACAATCCATTCTGTGACGTCACAATGCATTCTGTGAGGTCACAATCCAAAGTGTGACGTCACAATCCCCTCGCGTCACAATCCATTCTGTGACGTCACAATCCCTTCTGTGACATCACAATCCAAAGTGTGACGTCACAACCCCCTCGCGTCACAATCCATTCGATGATGTCACAATCCCTTCTGTGACATCACAATCCCTTCTGTGACATCACAATGCATTCTGTGACGTCACAATGCATTCTGTGACGTCACAATCCAGTCTGACACCCCACAATCCATTCTGTGACGTCACAATGCATTCTGTGACGTCACAATACATTCTGTGACGTCACAATCCAAAGTGTGACGTCACAATCCATTCTGAAACCCCACAATCCATTCTGTGACGTCACAATACATTCTGTGACGTCACAACTTAAAGTGTGACGTCACAATCCATTCTGACACCCCACAATGCATTCTGTGATCTCATAATCCCTTCTGTGACGTCACAATCCATTCTATGACGTCACAATGCATTCTGTGACGTCACAATCCAGTCTGACACCCAACAATGCATTCTGTGACGTCACAATGCATTCTGTGATGTCACAATGCAAAGTATGACGTCACAATCCCCTCGCGTCACAATCCATTCTGTGACGTCACAATACATTCTGTGACGTCACAATCCATGCTATGACGTCACAATGGATTCTGTGACGTCACAATGCGTTCTGTGACGTCACAATCCAATCTGTGACGTCACAATGCATTCTGTGACGTCACAATCCAAAGTGTGATGTCACAACCCCCTCGCGTCACAATCCATTCGATGATGTCACAATCCCTTCTGTGACATCACAATCCATTCTGTGACGTCACAATACATTCTGTGACGTCACAATCCAGTCTGACACCCCACAATCCATTCTGTGACGTCACAATGCATTCTGTGATGTCACAATGCAAAGTATGACGTCACAATCCCCTCGCGTCACAATCCATTCTGTGACGTCACAATACATTCTGAGACGTCACAATGCATTCTGTGACGTCACAATCCAGTCTGACACCCCACAATCCATTCTGTGACGTCACAATGCATTCTGTGACGTCACAATACATTCTGTGACGTCACAATCCAAAGTGTGACGTCAGAATCCATTCTGACACCCCACAATCCATTCTGTGACGTCACAATACATTCTGTGACGTCACAACTTAAAGTGTGACGTCACAATCCATTCTGACACCCCACAATGCATTCTGTGATGTCATAATCCCTTCTGTGACGTCACAATCCATTGTATGACGTCACAATGCATTCTGTGACGTCACAATCCAGTCTGACACCCAACAATGCATTCTGTGACGTCACAATACATTCTCTGACGTCACAATCCAAAGTGTGACGTCACAATCCGCTCGCGTCACAATGCATTCTGTGACGTCACAATCCATTCTGTGACGTCACAATGCATTCTGTGACGTCACAGTACATTCTGTGACGTCACAATCCAAAGTGTGACGTCACAATACATTCTGTGACGTCACAATGCATTCTGTGACGTCACAATCCAAAGTGTGACGTCACAATCCATTCTGACAACCCACAATCCATTCTGTGATGTCATAATCCCTTCTGTGACGTCACAATCCATTCTATGACGTCACAATGCATTCTGTGACGTCACAATCCAGCCTGACACCCCACAATCCATTCTGTGACGTCACAATGCATTCTGTGACGTCACAATCCAAAGTGTGACGTCACAATCCCCTCGCGTCACAATCCATCCGATGATGTCACAATCCCTTCTGTGACGTCACAATCCATTCTGTGACGTCACAATACATTCTGTGACGTCACAATCCAAAGTGTGACGTCACAATCCAAAGTGTGACGTCACAATCCATTCTGACACCCCACAATCCATTCTGTGAAGTCACAATACATTCTGTGACGTCACAATCCAAAGTGTGACGTCACAATCCATTCTTACACCCCCAAACCATTCTGTGACGTCACAATCAATTCTGTGACGTCACATTCCATTCTGTGACGTCACAATCCAAAGTGTGACGTCACAATCCACTCGCGTCACAATCCATTCTGTGATGTCATAATCCCTTCTGTGACGTCACAATCCATTCTATGACGTCACAATGCATTCTGTGACGTCACAATCCAGTCTGACACCCCACAATCCATTCTGTGACGTCACAATGCATTCTGTGAGGTCACAATCCAAAGTGTGACGTCACAATCCCCTCGCGTCACAATCCATTCTGTGACGTCACAATCCCTTCTGTGACGTCACAATCCATTCTGTGACGTCACAATGCATTCTGTGAGGTCACAATCCAAAGTGTGACGTAACAATCCATTCTGACACCCCACAATCCATTCTGTGACGTCACAATGCATTCTGTGACGTCACAATCCAAAGTGTGACGTCACAATCCCCTCGCGTCAGAATCCATTCTGTGATGTCACAATGCATTCTGTGACGTCACAATCCCTTCTGTGACGTCACAATGCATTCTGTGACGTCACAATCCAGTCTAACACCCCACAATCCATTCTGTGACGTCACAATGCATTCTGTGAGGTCACAATCCAAAGTGTGACATCACAATCCCCTCGCGTCACAATCCATTCTGTGACGTCACAATACATTCTGTGAAGTCACAATGCATTCTGTGACGTCACAATGGATTCTGTGACGTCACAATCCAGTCTGACACCCCACAATCCATTCTGTGACGTCACAATGCATTCTGTGACGTCACAATCCAAAGTGTGATGTCACAACCCCCTCGCGTCACAATCCATTCGATGATGTCACAATCCCTTCTGTGACATCCCACTCCCTTCTGTGACATCACAATGCATTCTGTGACGTCACAATCCAGTCTGACACCCCACAATCCATTCTGTGACGTCTCAATGCATTCTGTGATGTCACAATGCAAAGTATGACGTCACAATCCCCTCGCGTCACAATCCATTCTGTGACGTCACAATGCATTCTGTGAGGTCACAATCCAAAGTGTGACATCACAATCCCCTCGCGTCACAATCCATTCTGTGACGTCGCAATGCATTCTGTGAGTTCACAATCCAAAGTGTGACGTCACAATCCAGTCTGACACCCCACAATATATTCTGTGACGTCACAATGCCTTCTGTGACGTCACAATCCAAAGTGTGACGTCACAATCCCAAGTGTGACGTCAGAATCCATTCTGACACACCACAATCCATTCTGTGACGTCACAATGCATTCTGTGACGTCACAATCCCTTCTGTGACGTCACAATGCATTCTGTGACGTCACAATCCAGTCTAACACCCCACAATCCATTCTGTGACGTCACAATGCATTCTGTGAGGTCACAATCCAAAGTGTGACGTCACAATCTGCTCGCGTCACAATCCATTCTGTGACGTCACAATCCATTCTGTGACGTCACAATGCATTCTGTGACGTCACAATACATTCTGTGACGTCACAATCCAAAGTGTGACGTCACAATCCATTCTGTGATGTCACAATGCATTCTG
>NW_028168276.1:55143-68586 GCF_964237585.1 Gallinula chloropus | reverse complement strand
GACCCAAAGACCTAGCTGGCCTGAAGGGGCCCCAGGGGCGCCCAAAGGTGCCCCTCTCCATTTGGGTCTGGGCGCTTTCGTTGGGCCGGGATCCTGGGAGGTACCTGCCCGGTTGCAGGTCGCGGCCCGAGAAGCACTCTCCGGCCAACGTGCCAAACGTCCAGCGACTGCTCCCAAAGCGAAGGAGCCAGGACCCAAAGACCTAGCTGGCCTGAAGGGGCCCCAGGGGGCCCCAAGCAGCCCCTCTCCATTTGGGTCTGGGGGCTTTCGTTGGGCCGGGAACCTGGGAGGTACCTGCCCGGTTGCAGGTCGCGGCCCGAGAAGCACTCTCCGGCCAACGTGCCAAACGTCCAGCGACTGCTCCCAAAGCGAAGGAGCCAGGACCCAAAGACCTAGCTGGCCTGAAGGGGCCCCAGGGGGCCCCCAAGCAGCCCCTCTCCATTTGGGTCTGGGGGCTTTCGTTGGGCCGGGAACCTGGGAGGTACCTGCCCGGTTGCAGGTCGCGGCCCGAGAAGCACTCTCCGGCCAACGTGCCGAACGTCCAGCGACTGCTCCCAAAGCGAAGGAGCCAGGACCCAAAGACCTAGCTGTCCTGAAGGGGCCCCAGGGGGCCCCCAAGCAGCCCCTCTCCATTTGGGTCTGGGGGCTTTCGTTGGGCCGGGAACCTGGGAGGTACCTGTCCGGTTGCAGGTCGCGGCCCAAGAAGCACTCTCCGGCCAACGTGCCAAACGTCCAGCGACTGCTCCCAAAGCGAAGGAGCCAGGACCCAAAGACCTAGCTGGCCTGAAGGGGCCCCAGGGGGCCCCCAAGCAGCCCCTCTCCATTTGGGTCTGGGGGCTTTCGTTGGGCCGGGAACCTGGGAGGTACCTGCCCGGTTGCAGGTCGCGGCCCGAGAAGCACTCTCCGGCCAACGTGCCAACGTCCAGCGACTGCTCCCAAAGCGAAGGAGCCAGGACCCAAAGACCTAGCTGGCCTGAAGGGGCCCCAGGGGGCCCCCAAGCAGCCCCTCTCCATTTGGGTCTGGGGGCTTTCGTTGGGCCGGGAACCTGGGAGGTACCTGCCCGGTTGCAGGTCGCGGCCCGAGAAGCACTCTCCGGCCAACGTGCCGAACGTCCAGCGACTGCTCCCAAAGCGAAGGAGCCAGGACCCAAAGACCTAGCTGGCCTGAAGGGGCCCCAGGGGGCCCCCAAGCAGCCCCTCTCCATTTGGGTCTGGGGGCTTTCGTTGGGCCGGGAACCTGGGAGGTACCTGCCCGGTTGCAGGTCGCGGCCCGAGAAGCACTCTCCGGCCAACGTGCCAAACGTCCAGCGACTGCTCCCAAAGCGAAGGAGCCAGGACCCAAAGACCTAGCTGGCCTGAAGGGGCCCCAGGGGGCCCCCAAGCAGCCCCTCTCCATTTGGGTCTGGGGGCTTTCGTTGGGCCGGGAACCTGGGAGGTACCTGCCCGGTTGCAGGTCGCGGCCCGAGAAGCACTCTCCGGCCAACGTGCCAAACGTCCAGCGACTGCTCCCAAAGCGAAGGAGCCAGGACCCAAAGACCTAGCTGGCCTGAAGGGGCCCCAGGGGGCCCCCAAGCAGCCCCTCTCCATTTGGGTCTGGGGGCTTTCGTTGGGCCGGGAACCTGGGAGGTACCTGCCCGGTTGCAGGTCGCGGCCCGAGAAGCACTCTCCGGCCAACGTGCCGAACGTCCAGCGACTGCTCCCAAAGCGAAGGAGCCAGGACCCAAAGACCTAGCTGGCCTGAAGGGGCCCCAGGGGGCCCCCAAGCAGCCCCTCTCCATTTGGGTCTGGGGGCTTTCGTTGGGCCGGGAACCTGGGAGGTACCTGCCCGGTTGCAGGTCGCGGCCCGAGAAGCACTCTCCGGCCAACGTGCCAAACGTCCAGCGACTGCTCCCAAAGCGAAGGAGCCAGGACCCAAAGACCTAGCTGGCCTGAAGGGGCCCCAGGGGGCCCCCAAGCAGCCCCTCTCCATTTGGGTCTGGGGCTTTCGTTGGGCCGGGAACCTGGGAGGTACCTGCCCGGTTGCAGGTCGCGGCCCGAGAAGCACTCTCCGGCCAACATGCCAAACGTCCAGCGACTGCTCCCAAAGCGAAGGAGCCAGGACCCAAAGACCTAGCTGGCCTGAAGGGGCCCCAGGGGGCCCCCAAGCAGCCCCTCTCCATTTGGGTCTGGGGGCTTTCGTTGGGCCGGGAACCTGGGAGGTACCTGCCCGGTTGCAGGTCGCGGCCCGAGAAGCACTCTCCGGCCAACGTGCCAAACGTCCAGCGACTGCTCCCAAAGCGAAGGAGCCAGGACCCAAAGACCTAGCTGGCCTGAAGGGGCCCCAGGGGGCCCCCAAGCAGCCCCTCTCCATTTGGGTCTGGGGCTTTCGTTGGGCCGGGAACCTGGGAGGTACCTGCCCGGTTGCAGGTCGCGGCCCGAGAAGCACTCTCCGGCCAACATGCCGAACGTCCAGCGACTGCTCCCAAAGCGAAGGAGCCAGGACCCAAAGACCTAGCTGGCCTGAAGGGGCCCCAGGGGGCCCCCAAGCAGCCCCTCTCCATTTGGGTCTGGGGGCTTTCGTTGGGCCGGGAACCTGGGAGGTACCTGCCCGGTTGCAGGTCGCGGCCCGAGAAGCACTCTCCGGCCAACGTGCCAAACGTCCAGCGACTGCTCCCAAAGCGAAGGAGCCAGGACCCAAAGACCTAGCTGGCCTGAAGGGGCCCCAGGGGGCCCCCAAGCAGCCCCTCTCCATTTGGGTCTGGGGGCTTTCGTTGGGCCGGGAACCTGGGAGGTACCTGCCCGGTTGCAGGTCGCGGCCCGAGAAGCACTCTCCGGCCAACGTGCCGAACGTCCAGCGACTGCTCCCAAAGCGAAGGAGCCAGGACCCAAAGACCTAGCTGGCCTGAAGGGGCCCCAGGGGGCCCCCAAGCAGCCCCTCTCCATTTGGGTCTGGGGGCTTTCGTTGGGCCGGGAACCTGGGAGGTACCTGCCCGGTTGCAGGTCGCGGCCCGAGAAGCACTCTCCGGCCAACGTGCCAAACGTCCAGCGACTGCTCCCAAAGCGAAGGAGCCAGGACCCAAAGACCTAGCTGGCCTGAAGGGGCCCCAGGGGGCCCCCAAGCAGCCCCTCTCCATTTGGGTCTGGGGGCTTTCGTTGGGCCGGGAACCTGGGAGGTACCTGCCCGGTTGCAGGTCGCGGCCCGAGAAGCACTCTCCGGCCAACGTGCCAAACGTCCAGCGACTGCTCCCAAAGCGAAGGAGCCAGGACCCAAAGACCTAGCTGGCCTGAAGGGGCCCCAGGGGGCCCCCAAGCAGCCCCTCTCCATTTGGGTCTGGGGGCTTTCGTTGGGCCGGGAACCTGGGAGGTACCTGCCCGGTTGCAGGTCGCGGCCCGAGAAGCACTCTCCGGCCAACGTGCCAAACGTCCAGCGACTGCTCCCAAAGCGAAGGAGCCAGGACCCAAAGACCTAGCTGGCCTGAAGGGGCCCCAGGGGGCCCCCAAGCAGCCCCTCTCCATTTGGGTCTGGGGGCTTTCGTTGGGCCGGGAACCTGGGAGGTACCTGCCCGGTTGCAGGTCGCGGCCCGAGAAGCACTCTCCGGCCAACGTGCCAAACGTCCAGCGACTGCTCCCAAAGCGAAGGAGCCAGGACCCAAAGACCTAGCTGGCCTGAAGGGGCCCCAGGGGGCCCCCAAGCAGCCCCTCTCCATTTGGGTCTGGGGGCTTTCGTTGGGCCGGGAACCTGGGAGGTACCTGCCCGGTTGCAGGTCGCGGCCCGAGAAGCACTCTCCGGCCAACGTGCCAAACGTCCAGCGACTGCTCCCAAAGCGAAGGAGCCAGGACCCAAAGACCTAGCTGGCCTGAAGGGGCCCCAGGGGGCCCCCAAGCAGCCCCTCTCCATTTGGGTCTGGGGGCTTTCGTTGGGCCGGGAACCTGGGAGGTACCTGCCCGGTTGCAGGTCGCGGCCCGAGAAGCACTCTCCGGCCAACGTGCCAAACGTCCAGCGACTGCTCCCAAAGCGAAGGAGCCAGGACCCAAAGACCTAGCTGGCCTGAAGGGGCCCCAGGGGGCCCCCAAGCAGCCCCTCTCCATTTGGGTCTGGGGGCTTTCGTTGGGCCGGGAACCTGGGAGGTACCTGCCCGGTTGCAGGTCGCGGCCCGAGAAGCACTCTCCGGCCAACGTGCCAAACGTCCAGCGACTGCTCCCAAAGCGAAGGAGCCAGGACCCAAAGACCTAGCTGGCCTGAAGGGGCCCCAGGGGGCCCCCAAGCAGCCCCTCTCCATTTGGGTCTGGGGGCTTTCGTTGGGCCGGGAACCTGGGAGGTACCTGCCCGGTTGCAGGTCGCGGCCCGAGAAGCACTCTCCGGCCAACGTGCCAAACGTCCAGCGACTGCTCCCAAAGCGAAGGAGCCAGGACCCAAAGACCTAGCTGGCCTGAAGGGGCCCCAGGGGGCCCCCAAGCAGCCCCTCTCCATTTGGGTCTGGGGGCTTTCGTTGGGCCGGGAACCTGGGAGGTACCTGCCCGGTTGCAGGTCGCGGCCCGAGAAGCACTCTCCGGCCAACGTGCCAAACGTCCAGCGACTGCTCCCAAAGCGAAGGAGCCAGGACCCAAAGACCTAGCTGGCCTGAAGGGGCCCCAGGGGGCCCCCAAGCAGCCCCTCTCCATTTGGGTCTGGGGGCTTTCGTTGGGCTGGGAACCTGGGAGGTACCTGCCCGGTTGCAGGTCGCGGCCCGAGAAGCACTCTCCGGCCAACGTGCCAAACGTCCAGCGACTGCTCCCAAAGCGAAGGAGCCAGGACCCAAAGACCTAGCTGGCCTGAAGGGGCCCCAGGGGGCCCCCAAGCAGCCCCTCTCCATTTGGGTCTGGGGGCTTTCGTTGGGCCGGGAACCTGGGAGGTACCTGCCCGGTTGCAGGTCGCGGCCCGAGAAGCACTCTCCGGCCAACGTGCCAAACGTCCAGCGACTGCTCCCAAAGCGAAGGAGCCAGGACCCAAAGACCTAGCTGGCCTGAAGGGGCCCCAGGGGGCCCCCAAGCAGCCCCTCTCCATTTGGGTCTGGGGGCTTTCGTTGGGCCGGGAACCTGGGAGGTACCTGCCCGGTTGCAGGTCGCGGCCCGAGAAGCACTCTCCGGCCAACGTGCCAAACGTCCAGCGACTGCTCCCAAAGCGAAGGAGCCAGGACCCAAAGACCTAGCTGGCCTGAAGGGGCCCCAGGGGGCCCCCAAGCAGCCCCTCTCCATTTGGGTCTGGGGGCTTTCGTTGGGCCGGGAACCTGGGAGGTACCTGCCCGGTTGCAGGTCGCGGCCCGAGAAGCACTCTCCGGCCAACGTGCCAAACGTCCAGCGACTGCTCCCAAAGCGAAGGAGCCAGGACCCAAAGACCTAGCTGGCCTGAAGGGGCCCCAGGGGGCCCCCAAGCAGCCCCTCTCCATTTGGGTCTGGGGGCTTTCGTTGGGCCGGGAACCTGGGAGGTACCTGCCCGGTTGCAGGTCGCGGCCCGAGAAGCACTCTCCGGCCAACGTGCCAAACGTCCAGCGACTGCTCCCAAAGCGAAGGAGCCAGGACCCAAAGACCTAGCTGGCCTGAAGGGGCCCCAGGGGGCCCCCAAGCAGCCCCTCTCCATTTGGGTCTGGGGGCTTTCGTTGGGCCGGGAACCTGGGAGGTACCTGCCCGGTTGCAGGTCGCGGCCCGAGAAGCACTCTCCGGCCAACGTGCCAAACGTCCAGCGACTGCTCCCAAAGCGAAGGAGCCAGGACCCAAAGACCTAGCTGGCCTGAAGGGGCCCCAGGGGGCCCCCAAGCAGCCCCTCTCCATTTGGGTCTGGGGGCTTTCGTTGGGCCGGGAACCTGGGAGGTACCTGCCCGGTTGCAGGTCGCGGCCCGAGAAGCACTCTCCGGCCAACGTGCCAAACGTCCAGCGACTGCTCCCAAAGCGAAGGAGCCAGGACCCAAAGACCTAGCTGGCCTGAAGGGGCCCCAGGGGGCCCCCAAGCAGCCCCTCTCCATTTGGGTCTGGGGGCTTTCGTTGGGCCGGGAACCTGGGAGGTACCTGCCCGGTTGCAGGTCGCGGCCCGAGAAGCACTCTCCGGCCAACGTGCCAAACGTCCAGCGACTGCTCCCAAAGCGAAGGAGCCAGGACCCAAAGACCTAGCTGGCCTGAAGGGGCCCCAGGGGGCCCCCAAGCAGCCCCTCTCCATTTGGGTCTGGGGGCTTTCGTTGGGCCGGGAACCTGGGAGGTACCTGCCCGGTTGCAGGTCGCGGCCCGAGAAGCACTCTCCGGCCAACGTGCCAAACGTCCAGCGACTGCTCCCAAAGCGAAGGAGCCAGGACCCAAAGACCTAGCTGGCCTGAAGGGGCCCCAGGGGGCCCCCAAGCAGCCCCTCTCCATTTGGGTCTGGGGGCTTTCGTTGGGCCGGGAACCTGGGAGGTACCTGCCCGGTTGCAGGTCGCGGCCCGAGAAGCACTCTCCGGCCAACGTGCCAAACGTCCAGCGACTGCTCCCAAAGCGAAGGAGCCAGGACCCAAAGACCTAGCTGGCCTGAAGGGGCCCCAGGGGGCCCCCAAGCAGCCCCTCTCCATTTGGGTCTGGGGGCTTTCGTTGGGCCGGGAACCTGGGAGGTACCTGCCCGGTTGCAGGTCGCGGCCCGAGAAGCACTCTCCGGCCAACGTGCCAAACGTCCAGCGACTGCTCCCAAAGCGAAGGAGCCAGGACCCAAAGACCTAGCTGGCCTGAAGGGGCCCCAGGGGGCCCCCAAGCAGCCCCTCTCCATTTGGGTCTGGGGGCTTTCGTTGGGCCGGGAACCTGGGAGGTACCTGCCCGGTTGCAGGTCGCGGCCCGAGAAGCACTCTCCGGCCAACGTGCCAAACGTCCAGCGACTGCTCCCAAAGCGAAGGAGCCAGGACCCAAAGACCTAGCTGGCCTGAAGGGGCCCCAGGGGGCCCCCAAGCAGCCCCTCTCCATTTGGGTCTGGGGGCTTTCGTTGGGCCGGGAACCTGGGAGGTACCTGCCCGGTTGCAGGTCGCGGCCCGAGAAGCACTCTCCGGCCAACGTGCCAAACGTCCAGCGACTGCTCCCAAAGCGAAGGAGCCAGGACCCAAAGACCTAGCTGGCCTGAAGGGGCCCCAGGGGGCCCCCAAGCAGCCCCTCTCCATTTGGGTCTGGGGGCTTTCGTTGGGCCGGGAACCTGGGAGGTACCTGCCCGGTTGCAGGTCGCGGCCCGAGAAGCACTCTCCGGCCAACGTGCCAAACGTCCAGCGACTGCTCCCAAAGCGAAGGAGCCAGGACCCAAAGACCTAGCTGGCCTGAAGGGGCCCCAGGGGGCCCCCAAGCAGCCCCTCTCCATTTGGGTCTGGGGGCTTTCGTTGGGCCGGGAACCTGGGAGGTACCTGCCCGGTTGCAGGTCGCGGCCCGAGAAGCACTCTCCGGCCAACGTGCCAAACGTCCAGCGACTGCTCCCAAAGCGAAGGAGCCAGGACCCAAAGACCTAGCTGGCCTGAAGGGGCCCCAGGGGGCCCCCAAGCAGCCCCTCTCCATTTGGGTCTGGGGGCTTTCGTTGGGCCGGGAACCTGGGAGGTACCTGCCCGGTTGCAGGTCGCGGCCCGAGAAGCACTCTCCGGCCAACGTGCCCAACGTCCAGCGACTGCTCCCAAAGCGAAGGAGCCAGGACCCAAAGACCTAGCTGGCCTGAAGGGGCCCCAGGGGGCCCCCAAGCAGCCCCTCTCCATTTGGGTCTGGGGGCTTTCGTTGGGCCGGGAACCTGGGAGGTACCTGCCCGGTTGCAGGTCGCGGCCCGAGAAGCACTCTCCGGCCAACGTGCCAAACGTCCAGCGACTGCTCCCAAAGCGAAGGAGCCAGGACCCAAAGACCTAGCTGGCCTGAAGGGGCCCCAGGGGGCCCCCAAGCAGCCCCTCTCCATTTGGGTCTGGGGGCTTTCGTTGGGCCGGGAACCTGGGAGGTACCTGCCCGGTTGCAGGTCGCGGCCCGAGAAGCACTCTCCGGCCAACGTGCCAAACGTCCAGCGACTGCTCCCAAAGCGAAGGAGCCAGGACCCAAAGACCTAGCTGGCCTGAAGGGGCCCCAGGGGGCCCCGAAGCAGCCCCTCTCCATTCGGGTCTGGGGGCTTTCGTTGGGCCGGGAACCTGGGAGGTACCTGCCCGGTTGCAGGTCGCGGCCCGAGAAGCACTCTCCGGCCAACGTGCCAAACGTCCAGCGACTGCTCCCAAAGCGAAGGAGCCAGGACCCAAAGACCTAGCTGGCCTGAAGGGGCCCCAGGGGGCCCCCAAGCAGCCCCTCTCCATTTGGGTCTGGGGGCTTTCGTTGGGCCGGGAACCTGGGAGGTACCTGCCCGGTTGCAGGTCGCGGCCCGAGAAGCACTCTCCGGCCAACGTGCCGAACGTCCAGCGACTGCTCCCAAAGCGAAGGAGCCAGGACCCAAAGACCTAGCTGGCCTGAAGGGGCCCCAGGGGGCCCCCAAGCAGCCCCTCTCCATTTGGGTCTGGGGGCTTTCGTTGGGCCGGGAACCTGGGAGGTACCTGCCCGGTTGCAGGTCGCGGCCCGAGAAGCACTCTCCGGCCAACGTGCCAAACGTCCAGCGACTGCTCCCAAAGCGAAGGAGCCAGGACCCAAAGACCTAGCTGGCCTGAAGGGGCCCCAGGGGGCCCCCAAGCAGCCCCTCTCCATTTGGGTCTGGGGGCTTTCGTTGGGCCGGGAACCTGGGAGGTACCTGCCCGGTTGCAGGTCGCGGCCCGAGAAGCACTCTCCGGCCAACGTGCCAAACGTCCAGCGACTGCTCCCAAAGCGAAGGAGCCAGGACCCAAAGACCTAGCTGGCCTGAAGGGGCCCCAGGGGGCCCCCAAGCAGCCCCTCTCCATTTGGGTCTGGGGGCTTTCGTTGGGCCGGGAACCTGGGAGGTACCTGCCCGGTTGCAGGTCGCGGCCCGAGAAGCACTCTCCGGCCAACGTGCCAAACGTCCAGCGACTGCTCCCAAAGCGAAGCAGCCAGGACCCAAAGACCTAGCTGGCCTGAAGGGGCCCCAGGGGACCACCAAGCATCCCCTCTCCATTTGGGTCTGGGGGCTTTCGTTGGGCCGGGAACCTGGGAGGTACCTGCCCGGTTGCAGGTCGCGGCCCGAGAAGCACTCTCCGGCCAACGTGCCAAACGTCCAGCGACTGCTCCCAAAGCGAAGGAGCCAGGACCCAAAGACCTAGCTGGCCTGAAGGGGCCCCAGGGGGCCCCCAAGCAGCCCCTCTCCATTTGGGTCTGGGGGCTTTCGTTGGGCCGGGAACCTGGGAGGTACCTGCCCGGTTGCAGGTCGCGGCCCGAGAAGCACTCTCCGGCCAACGTGCCAAACGTCCAGCGACTGCTCCCAAAGCGAAGGAACCAGGACCCAAAGACCTAGCTGGCCTGAAGGGGCCCCAGGGGGCCCCCAAGCAGCCCCTCTCCATTTGGGTCTGGGGGCTTTCGTTGGGCCGGGAACCTGGGAGGTACCTGCCCGGTTGCAGGTCGCGGCCCGAGAAGCACTCTCCGGCCAACGTGCCGAACGTCCAGCGACTGCTCCCAAAGCGAAGGAGCCAGGACCCAAAGACCTAGCTGGCCTGAAGGGGCCCCAGGGGGCCCCCAAGCAGCCCCTCTCCATTTGGGTCTGGGGGCTTTCGTTGGGCCGGGAACCTGGGAGGTACCTGCCCGGTTGCAGGTCGCGGCCCGAGAAGCACTCTCCGGCCAACGTGCCCAACGTCCAGCGACTGCTCCCAAAGCGAAGGAGCCAGGACCCAAAGACCTAGCTGGCCTGAAGGGGCCCCAGGGGGCCCCCAAGCAGCCCCTCTCCATTTGGGTCTGGGGGCTTTCGTTGGGCCGGGAACCTGGGAGGTACCTGCCCGGTTGCAGGTCGCGGCCCGAGAAGCACTCTCCGGCCAACGTGCCGAACGTCCAGCGACTGCTCCCAAAGCGAAGGAGCCAGGACCCAAAGACCTAGCTGGCCTGAAGGGGCCCCAGGGGGCCCCCAAGCAGCCCCTCTCCATTTGGGTCTGGGGGCTTTCGTTGGGCCGGGAACCTGGGAGGTACCTGCCCGGTTGCAGGTCGCGGCCCGAGAAGCACTCTCCGGCCAACGTGCCAAACGTCCAGCGACTGCTCCCAAAGCGAAGGAGCCAGGACCCAAAGACCTAGCTGGCCTGAAGGGGCCCCAGGGGGCCCCCAAGCAGCCCCTCTCCATTCGGGTCTGGGGGCTTTCGTTGGGCCGGGAACCTGGGAGGTACCTGCCCGGTTGCAGGTCGCGGCCCGAGAAGCACTCTCCGGCCAACGTGCCAAACGTCCAGCGACTGCTCCCAAAGCGAAGGAGCCAGGACCCAAAGACCTAGCTGGCCTGAAGGGGCCCCAGGGGGCCCCCAAGCAGCCCCTCTCCATTTGGGTCTGGGGGCTTTCGTTGGGCCGGGAACCTGGGAGGTACCTGCCCGGTTGCAGGTCGCGGCCCGAGAAGCACTCTCCGGCCAACGTGCCCAACGTCCAGCGACTGCTCCCAAAGCGAAGCAGCCAGGACCCAAAGACCTAGCTGGCCTGAAGGGGCCCCAGGGGGCCCCCAAGCAGCCCCTCTCCATTTGGGTCTGGGGGCTTTCGTTGGGCCGGGAACCTGGGAGGTACCTGCCCGGTTGCAGGTCGCGGCCCGAGAAGCACTCTCCGGCCAACGTGCCAAACGTCCAGCGACTGCTCCCAAAGCGAAGGAGCCAGGACCCAAAGACCTAGCTGGCCTGAAGGGGCCCCAGGGGGCCCCCAAGCAGCCCCTCTCCATTTGGGTCTGGGGGCTTTCATTGGGCCGGGAACCTGGGAGGTACCTGCCCGGTTGCAGGTCGCGGCCCGAGAAGCACTCTCCGGCCAACGTGCCAAACGTCCAGCGACTGCTCCCAAAGCGAAGGAGCCAGGACCCAAAGACCTAGCTGGCCTGAAGGGGCCCCAGGGGGCCCCCAAGCAGCCCCTTTCCATTTGGGTCTGGGGGCTTTCGTTGGGCCGGGAACCTGGGAGGTACCTGCCCGGTTGCAGGTCGCGGCCCGAGAAGCACTCTCCGGCCAACGTGCCAAACGTCCAGCGACTGCTCCCAAAGCGAAGGAGCCAGGACCCAAAGACCTAGCTGGCCTGAAGGGGCCCCAGGGGACCACCAAGCATCCCCTCTCCATTTGGGTCTGGGGGCTTTCGTTGGGCCGGGAACCTGGGAGGTACCTGCCCGGTTGCAGGTCGCGGCCCGAGAAGCACTCTCCGGCCAACGTGCCAAACGTCCAGCGACTGCTCCCAAAGCGAAGGAGCCAGGACCCAAAGACCTAGCTGGCCTGAAGGGGCCCCAGGGGGCCCCCAAGCAGCCCCTCTCCATTTGGGTCTGGGGGCTTTCGTTGGGCCGGGAACCTGGGAGGTACCTGCCCGGTTGCAGGTCGCGGCCCGAGAAGCACTCTCCGGCCAACGTGCCAAACGTCCAGCGACTGCTCCCAAAGCGAAGGAACCAGGACCCAAAGACCTAGCTGGCCTGAAGGGGCCCCAGGGGGCCCCCAAGCAGCCCCTCTCCATTTGGGTCTGGGGGCTTTCGTTGGGCCGGGAACCTGGGAGGTACCTGCCCGGTTGCAGGTCGCGGCCCGAGAAGCACTCTCCGGCCAACGTGCCGAACGTCCAGCGACTGCTCCCAAAGCGAAGGAGCCAGGACCCAAAGACCTAGCTGGCCTGAAGGGGCCCCAGGGGGCCCCCAAGCAGCCCCTCTCCATTTGGGTCTGGGGGCTTTCGTTGGGCCGGGAACCTGGGAGGTACCTGCCCGGTTGCAGGTCGCAGCCCGAGAAGCACTCTCCGGCCAACGTGCCGAACGTCCAGCGACTGCTCCCAAAGCGAAGGAGCCACGACCCAAAGACCTAGCTGGCCTGAAGGGGCCCCAGGGGGCCCCCAAGCAGCCCCTCTCCATTTGGGTCTGGGGGCTTTCGTTGGGCCGGGAACCTGGGAGGTACCTGCCCGGTTGCAGGTCGCGGCCCGAGAAGCACTCTCCGGCCAACGTGCCAAACGTCCAGCGACTGCTCCCAAAGCGAAGGAGCCAGGACCCAAAGACCTAGCTGGCCTGAAGGGGCCCCAGGGGGCCCCCAAGCAGCCCCTCTCAATTCGGGTCTGGGGGCTTTCGTTGGGCCGGGAACCTGGGAGGTACCTGCCCGGTTGCAGGTCGCGGCCCGAGAAGCACTCTCCGGCCAACGTGCCGAACGTCCAGCGACTGCTCCCAAAGCGAAGGAGCCAGGACCCAAAGACCTAGCTGGCCTGAAGGGGCCCCAGGGGGCCCCCAAGCAGCCCCTCTCCATTTGGGTCTGGGGGCTTTCGTTGGGCCGGGAACCTGGGAGGTACCTGCCCGGTTGCAGGTCGCGGCCCGAGAAGCACTCTCCGGCCAACGTGCCGAACGTCCAGCGACTGCTCCCAAAGCGAAGGAGCCAGGACCCAAAGACCTAGCTGGCCTGAAGGGGCCCCAGGGGGCCCCCAAGCAGCCCCTCTCCATTTGGGTCTGGGGGCTTTCGTTGGGCCGGGAACCTGGGAGGTACCTGCCCGGTTGCAGGTCGCGGCCCGAGAAGCACTCTCCGGCCAACGTGCCAAACGTCCAGCGACTGCTCCCAAAGCGAAGGAGCCAGGACCCAAAGACCTAGCTGGCCTGAAGGGGCCCCAGGGGGCCCCCAAGCAGCCCCTCTCCATTTGGGTCTGGGGGCTTTCGTTGGGCCGGGAACCTGGGAGGTACCTGCCCGGTTGCAGGTCGCGGCCCAAGAAGCACTCTCCGGCCAACGTGCCGAACGTCCAGCGACTGCTCCCAAAGCGAAGGAGCCAGGACCCAAAGACCTAGCTGGCCTGAAGGGGCCCCAGGGGGCCCCCAAGCAGCCCCTCTCCATTTGGGTCTGGGGGCTTTCGTTGGGCCGGGAACCTGGGAGGTACCTGCCCGGTTGCAGGTCGCGGCCCGAGAAGCACTCTCCGGCCAACGTGCCGAACGTCCAGCGACTGCTCCCAAAGCGAAGGAGCCAGGACCCAAAGACCTAGCTGGCCTGAAGGGGCCCCAGGGGGCCCCCAAGCAGCCCCTCTCCATTTGGGTCTGGGGGCTTTCGTTGGGCCGGGAACCTGGGAGGTACCTGCCCGGTTGCAGGTCGCGGCCCGAGAAGCACTCTCCGGCCAACGTGCCAAACGTCCAGCGACTGCTCCCAAAGCGAAGGAGCCAGGACCCAAAGACCTAGCTGGCCTGAAGGGGCCCCAGGGGGCCCCCAAGCAGCCCCTCTCCATTCGGGTCTGGGGGCTTTCGTTGGGCCGGGAACCTGGGAGGTACCTGCCCGGTTGCAGGTCGCGGCCCGAGAAGCACTCTCCGGCCAACGTGCCGAACGTCCAGCGACTGCTCCCAAAGCGAAGGAGCCAGGACCCAAAGACCTAGCTGGCCTGAAGGGGCCCCAGGGGGCCCCCAAGCAGCCCCTCTCCATTTGGGTCTGGGGGCTT
>NW_028168276.1:42643-45143 GCF_964237585.1 Gallinula chloropus | reverse complement strand
GTTGGGCCGGGAACCTGGGAGGTACCTGCCCGGTTGCAGGTCGCGGCCCGAGAAGCACTCTCCGGCCAACGTGCCCAACGTCCAGCGACTGCTCCCAAAGCGAAGGAGCCAGGACCCAAAGACCTAGCTGGCCTGAAGGGGCCCCAGGGGGCCCCCAAGCAGCCCCTCTCCATTTGGGTCTGGGGGCTTTCGTTGGGCCGGGAACCTGGGAGGTACCTGCCCGGTTGCAGGTCGCGGCCCGAGAAGCACTCTCCGGCCAACGTGCCAAATGTCCAGCGACTGCTCCCAAAGCGAAGGAGCCAGGACCCAAAGACCTAGCTGGCCTGAAGGGGCCCCAGGGGGCCCCCAAGCAGCTCCTCTCCATTTGGGTCTGGGGGCTTTCGTTGGGCCGGGAACCTGGGAGGTACCTGCCCGGTTGCAGGTCGCGGCCCGAGAAGCACTCTCCGGCCAACGTGCCCAACGTCCAGCGACTGCTCCCAAAGCGAAGGAGCCAGGACCCAAAGACCTAGCTGGCCTGAAGGGGCCCCAGGGGGCCCCCAAGCAGCCCCTCTCCATTTGGGTCTGGGGGCTTTCGTTGGGCCGGGAACCTGGGAGGTACCTGCCCGGTTGCAGGTCGCGGCCCGAGAAGCACTCTCCGGCCAACGTGCCAAACGTCCAGCGACTGCTCCCAAAGCGAAGGAGCCAGGACCCAAAGACCTAGCTGGCCTGAAGGGGCCCCAGGGGGCCCCCAAGCAGCCCCTCTCCATTTGGGTCTGGGGGCTTTCGTTGGGCCGGGAACCTGGGAGGTACCTGCCCGGTTGCAGGTCGCGGCCCGAGAAGCACTCTCCGGCCAACGTGCCAAACGTCCAGCGACTGCTCCCAAAGCGAAGGAGCCAGGACCCAAAGACCTAGCTGGCCTGAAGGGGCCCCAGGGGGCCCCCAAGCAGCCCCTCTCCATTTGGGTCTGGGGGCTTTCGTTGGGCCGGGAACCTGGGAGGTACCTGCCCGGTTGCAGGTCGCGGCCCGAGAAGCACTCTCCGGCCAACGTGCCAAACGTCCAGCGACTGCTCCCAAAGCGAAGCAGCCAGGACCCAAAGACCTAGCTGGCCTGAGGGGGCCCCAGGGGGCCCCCAAGCAGCCCCTCTCCATTTGGGTCTGGGGGCTTTTGTTGGGCCGGGAACCTGGGAGGTACCTGCCCGGTTGCAGGTCGCGGCCCGAGAAGCACTCTCCGGCCAACGTGCCAAACGTCCAGCGACTGCTCCCAAAGCGAAGCAGCCAGGACCCAAAGACCTAGCTGGCCTGAGGGGGCCCCAGGGGGCCCCCAAGCAGCCCCTCTCCATTTGGGTCTGGGGGCTTTCGTTGGGCCGGGAACCTGGGAGGTACCTGCCCGGTTGCAGGTCGCGGCCCGAGAAGCACTCTCCGGCCAACGTGCCAAACGTCCAGCGACTGCTCCCAAAGCGAAGGAGCCAGGACCCAAAGACCTAGCTGGCCTGAAGGGGCCCCAGGGGGCCCCCAAGCAGCCCCTCTCCATTTGGGTCTGGGGGCTTTCGTTGGGCCGGGAACCTGGGAGGTACCTGCCCGGTTGCAGGTCGCGGCCCGAGAAGCACTCTCCGGCCAACGTGCCAAACGTCCAGCGACTGCTCCCAAAGCGAAGGAGCCAGGACCCAAAGACCTAGCTGGCCTGAAGGGGCCCCAGGGGGCCCCCAAGCAGCCCCTCTCCATTTGGGTCTGGGGGCTTTCGTTGGGCCGGGAACCTGGGAGGTACCTGCCCGGTTGCAGGTCGCGGCCCGAGAAGCACTCTCCGGCCAACGTGCCAAACGTCCAGCGACTGCTCCCAAAGCGAAGGAGCCAGGACCCAAAGACCTAGCTGGCCTGAAGGGGCCCCAGGGGGCCCCCAAGCAGCCCCTCTCCATTTGGGTCTGGGGGCTTTCGTTGGGCCGGGAACCTGGGAGGTACCTGCCCGGTTGCAGGTCGCGGCCCGAGAAGCACTCTCCGGCCAACGTGCCCAACGTCCAGCGACTGCTCCCAAAGCGAAGGAGCCAGGACCCAAAGACCTAGCTGGCCTGAAGGGGCCCCAGGGGGCCCCCAAGCAGCCCCTCTCCATTTGGGTCTGGGGGCTTTCGTTGGGCCGGGAACCTGGGAGGTACCTGCCCGGTTGCAGGTCGCGGCCCGAGAAGCACTCTCCGGCCAACGTGCCAAACGTCCAGCGACTGCTCCCAAAGCGAAGCAGCCAGGACCCAAAGACCTAGCTGGCCTGAGGGGGCCCCAGGGGGCCCCCAAGCAGCCCCTCTCCATTTGGGTCTGGGGGCTTTCGTTGGGCCGGGAACCTGGGAGGTACCTGCCCGGTTGCAGGTCGCGGCCCGAGAAGCACTCTCCGGCCAACGTGCCAAACGTCCAGCGACTGCTCCCAAAGCGAAGGAGCCAGGACCCAAAGACCTAGCTGGCCTGAAGGGGCCCCAGGGGGCCCCCAAGCAGCCCCTCTCCATTTGGGTCTGGGGGCTTTCGTTGGGCCGGGAACCTG
>NW_028168276.1:35000-42443 GCF_964237585.1 Gallinula chloropus | reverse complement strand
GCCGGAGAGTGCTTCTCGGGCCGCGACCTGCAACCGGGCAGGTACCTCCCAGGTTCCCGGGCCAACGAAAGCCCCCAGACCCAAATGGAGAGGGGCTGCTTGGGGGCCCCCTGGGGCCCCTTCAGGCCAGCTAGGTCTTTGGGTCCTGGCTCCTTCGCTTTGGGAGCAGTCGCTGGACGTTCGGCACGTTGGCCGGAGAGTGCTTCTCGGGCCGCGACCTGCAACCGGGCAGGTACCTCCCAGGTTCCCGGCCCAACGAAAGCCCCCAGACCCAAATGGAGAGGGGCTGCTTGGGGGCCCCCTGGGGCCCTTCAGGCCAGCTAGGTCTTTGGGTCCTGGCTCCTTCGCTTTGGGAGCAGTCGCCTGGACGTTTGGCACGTTGGCCGGAGAGTGCTTCTCGGGCCGCGACCTGCAACCGGGCAGGTACCTCCCAGGTTCCCGGCCCAACGAAAGCCCCCAGACCCAAATGGAGAGGGGCTGCTTGGGGGCCCCCTGGGGCCCCTTCAGGCCAGCTAGGTCTTTGGGTCCTGGCTCCTTCGCTTTGGGAGCAGTCGCTGGACGTTCGGCACGTTGGCCGGAGAGTGCTTCTCGGGCCGCGACCTGCAACCGGGCAGGTACCTCCCAGGTTCCCGGCCCAACGAAAGCCCCCAGACCCAAATGGAGAGGGGCTGCTTGGGGGCCCCCTGGGGCCCCTTCAGGCCAGCTAGGTCTTTGGGTCCTGGCTCCTTCGCTTTGGGAGCAGTCGCTGGACGTTGGGCACGTTGGCCGGAGAGTGCTTCTCGGGCCGCGACCTGCAACCGGGCAGGTACCTCCCAGGTTCCCGGCCCAACGAAAGCCCCCAGACCCAAATGGAGAGGGGCTGCTTGGGGGCCCCCTGGGGCCCCTTCAGGCCAGCTAGGTCTTTGGGTCCTGGCTCCTTCGCTTTGGGAGCAGTCGCTGGACGTTGGGCACGTTGGCCGGAGAGTGCTTCTCGGGCCGCGACCTGCAACCGGGCAGGTACCTCCCAGGTTCCCGGCCCAACGAAAGCCCCCAGACCCAAATGGAGAGGGGCTGCTTGGGGGCCCCCTGGGGCCCCTTCAGGCCAGCTAGGTCTTTGGGTCCTGGCTCCTTCGCTTTGGGAGCAGTCGCTGGACGTTTGGCACGTTGGCCGGAGAGTGCTTCTCGGGCCGCGACCTGCAACCGGGCAGGTACCTCCAGGTTCCCGGCCCAACGAAAGCCCCCAGACCCAAATGGAGAGGGGCTGCTTGGGGGCCCCCTGGGGCCCCTTCAGGCCAGCTAGGTCTTTGGGTCCTGGCTCCTTCGCTTTGGGAGCAGTCGCTGGACGTTCGGCACGTTGGCCGGAGAGTGCTTCTCGGGCCGCGACCTGCAACCGGGCAGGTACCTCCCAGGTTCCCGGCCCAACGAAAGCCCCCAGACCCAAATGGAGAGGGGCTGCTTGGGGGCCCCCTGGGGCCCCTTCAGGCCAGCTAGGTCTTTGGGTCCTGGCTCCTTCGCTTTGGGAGCAGTCGCTGGACGTTGGGCACGTTGGCCGGAGAGTGCTTCTCGGGCCGCGACCTGCAACCGGGCAGGTACCTCCCAGGTTCCCGGCCCAACGAAAGCCCCCAGACCCAAATGGAGAGGGGCTGCTTGGGGGCCCCCTGGGGCCCCTTCAGGCCAGCTAGGTCTTTGGGTCCTGGCTCCTTCGCTTTGGGAGCAGTCGCTGGACGTTTGGCACGTTGGCCGGAGAGTGCTTCTCGGGCCGCGACCTGCAACCGGGCAGGTACCTCCCAGGTTTCCCGGCCCAACGAAAGCCCCCAGACCCAAATGGAGAGGGGCTGCTTGGGGGCCCCCTGGGGCCCCTTCAGGCCAGCTAGGTCTTTGGGTCCTGGCTCCTTCGCTTTGGGAGCAGTCGCTGGACGTTTGGCACGTTGGCCGGAGAGTGCTTCTCGGGCCGCGACCTGCAACCGGGCAGGTACCTCCCAGGTTCCCGGCCCAACGAAAGCCCCCAGACCCAAATGGAGAGGGGCTGCTTGGGGGCCCCCTGGGGCCCCTTCAGGCCAGCTAGGTCTTTGGGTCCTGGCTCCTTCGCTTTGGGAGCAGTCGCTGGACGTTGGCACGTTGGCCGGAGAGTGCTTCTCGGGCCGCGACCTGCAACCGGGCAGGTACCTCCCAGGTTCCCGGCCCAACGAAAGCCCCCAGACCCAAATGGAGAGGGGCTGCTTGGGGGCCCCCTGGGGCCCCTTCAGGCCAGCTAGGTCTTTGGGTCCTGGCTCCTTCGCTTTGGGAGCAGTCGCTGGACGTTCGGCACGTTGGCCGGAGAGTGCTTCTCGGGCCGCGACCTGCAAACCGGGCAGGTACCTCCCAGGTTCCCGGCCCAACGAAAGCCCCCAGACCCAAATGGAGAGGGGCTGCTTGGGGGCCCCCTGGGGCCCCTTCAGGCCAGCTAGGTCTTTGGGTCCTGGCTCCTTCGCTTTGGGAGCAGTCGCTGGACGTTCGGCACGTTGGCCGGAGAGTGCTTCTCGGGCCGCGACCTGCAACCGGGCAGGTACCTCCCAGGTTCCCGGCCCAACGAAAGCCCCCAGACCCAAATGGAGAGGGCTGCTTGGGGGCCCCCTGGGGCCCCTTCAGGCCAGCTAGGTCTTTGGGTCCTGGCTCCTTCGCTTTGGGAGCAGTCGCTGGACGTTCGGCACGTTGGCCGGAGAGTGCTTCTCGGGCCGCGACCTGCAACCGGGCAGGTACCTCCCAGGTTCCCGGCCCAACGAAAGGCCCCCAGACCCAAATGGAGAGGGGCTGCTTGGGGGCCCCCTGGGGCCCCTTCAGGCCAGCTAGGTCTTTGGGTCCTGGCTCCTTCGCTTTGGGAGCAGTCGCTGGACGTTGGGCACGTTGGCCGGAGAGTGCTCTCGGGCCGCGACCTGCAACCGGGCAGGTACCTCCCAGGTTCCCGGCCCAACGAAAGCCCCCAGACCCAAATGGAGAGGGGCTGCTTGGGGGCCCCCTGGGGCCCCTTCAGGCCAGCTAGGTCTTTGGGTCCTGGCTCCTTCGCTTTGGGAGCAGTCGCTGGACGTTTGGCACGTTGGCCGGAGAGTGCTTCTCGGGCCGCGACCTGCAACCGGGCAGGTACCTCCCAGGTTCCCGGCCCAACGAAAGCCCCCAGACCCAAATGGAGAGGGGCTGCTTGGGGCCCCCTGGGGCCCCTTCAGGCCAGCTAGGTCTTTGGGTCCTGGCTCCTTCGCTTTGGGAGCAGTCGCTGGACGTTCGGCACGTTGGCCGGAGAGTGCTTCTCGGGCCGCGACCTGCAACCGGGCAGGTACCTCCCAGGTTCCCCGGCCCAACGAAAGCCCCCAGACCCAAATGGAGAGGGGCTGCTTGGGGGTCCCCTGGGGCCCCTTCAGGCCAGCTAGGTCTTTGGGTCCTGGCTCCTTCGCTTTGGGAGCAGTCGCTGGACGTTGGGCACGTTGGCCGGAGAGTGCTTCTCGGGCCGCGACCTGCAACCGGGCAGGTACCTCCCAGGTTCCCGGCCCAACGAAAGCCCCCAGACCCAAATGGAGAGGGGCTGCTTGGGGGCCCCCTGGGGCCCCTTCAGGCCAGCTAGGTCTTTGGGTCCTGGCTCCTTCGCTTTGGGAGCAGTCGCTGGACGTTTGGCACGTTGGCCGGAGAGTGCTTCTCGGGCCGCGACCTGCAACCGGGCAGGTACCTCCCAGGTTCCCGGCCCAACGAAAGCCCCCAGACCCAAATGGAGAGGGGCTGCTTGGGGGCCCCCTGGGGCCCCTTCAGGCCAGCTAGGTCTTTGGGTCCTGGCTCCTTCGCTTTGGGAGCAGTCGCTGGACGTTCGGCACGTTGGCCGGAGAGTGCTTCTCGGGCCGCGACCTGCAACCGGGCAGGTACCTCCCAGGTTCCCGGCCCAACGAAAGCCCCCAGACCCAAATGGGAGAGGGGCTGCTTGGGGGCCCCTGGGGCCCCTTCAGGCCAGCTAGGTCTTTGGGTCCTGGCTCCTTCGCTTTGGGAGCAGTCGCTGGACGTTTGGCACGTTGGCCGGAGAGTGCTTCTCGGGCCGCGACCTGCAACCGGGCAGGTACCTCCCAGGTTCCCGGCCCAACGAAAGCCCCCAGACCCAAATGGAGAGGGGCTGCTTGGGGGCCCCCTGGGGCCCCTTCAGGCCAGCTAGGTCTTTGGGTCCTGGCTCCTTCGCTTTGGGAGCAGTCGCTGGACGTTTGGCACGTTGGCCGGAGAGTGCTTCTCGGGCCGCGACCTGCAACCGGGCAGGTACCTCCCAGGTTCCCGGCCCAACGAAAGCCCCCAGACCCAAATGGAGAGGGGCTGCTTGGGGGCCCCCTGGGGCCCCTTCAGGCCAGCTAGGTCTTTGGGTCCTGGCTCCTTCGCTTTGGGAGCAGTCGCTGGACGTTCGGCACGTTGGCCGGAGAGTGCTTCTCGGGCCGCGACCTGCAACCGGGCAGGTACCTCCCAGGTTCCCGGCCCAACGAAAGCCCCCAGACCCAAATGGAGAGGGGCTGCTTGGGGGCCCCCTGGGGCCCCTTCAGGCCAGCTAGGTCTTTGGGTCCTGGCTCCTTCGCTTTGGGAGCAGTCGCTGGACGTTTGGCACGTTGGCCGGAGAGTGCTTCTCGGGCCGCGACCTGCAACCGGGCAGGTACCTCCCAGGTTCCCGGCCCAACGAAAGCCCCCAGACCCAAATGGAGAGGGGCTGCTTGGGGGCCCCCTGGGGCCCCTTCAGGCCAGCTAGGTCTTTGGGTCCTGGCTCCTTCGCTTTGGGAGCAGTCGCTGGACGTTTGGCACGTTGGCCGGAGAGTGCTTCTCGGGCCGCGACCTGCAACCGGGCAGGTACCTCCCAGGTTCCCGGCCCAACGAAAGCCCCCAGACCCAAATGGAGAGGGGCTGCTTGGGGGCCCCCTGGGGCCCCTTCAGGCCAGCTAGGTCTTTGGGTCCTGGCTCCTTCGCTTTGGGAGCAGTCGCTGGACGTTTGGCACGTTGGCCGGAGAGTGCTTCTCGGGCCGCGACCTGCAACCGGGCAGGTACCTCCCAGGTTCCCGGCCCAACGAAAGCCCCCAGACCCAAATGGAGAGGGGCTGCTTGGGGGCCCCCTGGGGCCCCTTCAGGCCAGCTAGGTCTTTGGGTCCTGGCTCCTTCGCTTTGGGAGCAGTCGCTGGACGTTTGGCACGTTGGCCGGAGAGTGCTTCTCGGGCCGCGACCTGCAACCGGGCAGGTACCTCCCAGGTTCCCGGGCCAACGAAAGCCCCCAGACCCAAATGGAGAGGGGCTGCTTGGGGGCCCCCTGGGGCCCCTTCAGGCCAGCTAGGTCTTTGGGTCCTGGCTCCTTCGCTTTGGGAGCAGTCGCTGGACGTTTGGCACGTTGGCCGGAGAGTGCTTCTCGGGCCGCGACCTGCAACCGGGCAGGTACCTCCCAGGTTCCCGGCCCAACGAAAGCCCCCAGACCCAAATGGAGAGGGGCTGCTTGGGGGCCCCCTGGGGCCCCTTCAGGCCAGCTAGGTCTTTGGGTCCCTGGCTCCTTCGCTTTGGGAGCAGTCGCTGGACGTTGTGCACGTTGGCCGGAGAGTGCTTCTCGGGCCGCGACCTGCAACCGGGCAGGTACCTCCCAGGTTCCCGGCCCAACGAAAGCCCCCAGACCCAAATGGAGAGGGGCTGCTTGGGGGCCCCCTGGGGCCCCTTCAGGCCAGCTAGGTCTTTGGGTCCTGGCTCCTTCGCTTTGGGAGCAGTCGCTGGACGTTTGGCACGTTGGCCGGAGAGTGCTTCTCGGGCCGCGACCTGCAACCGGGCAGGTACCTCCCAGGTTCCCGGCCCAACGAAAGCCCCCAGACCCAAATGGAGAGGGGCTGCTTGGGGGCCCCCTGGGGCCCCTTCAGGCCAGCTAGGTCTTTGGGTCCTGGCTCCTTCGCTTTGGGAGCAGTCGCTGGACGTTCGGCACGTTGGCCGGAGAGTGCTTCTCGGGCCGCGACCTGCAACCGGGCAGGTACCTCCCAGGTTCCCGGCCCAACGAAAGCCCCCAGACCCAAATGGAGAGGGGCTGCTTGGGGGTCCCCTGGGGCCCCTTTCAGGCCAGCTAGGTCTTTGGGTCCTGGCTCCTTCGCTTTGGGAGCAGTCGCTGGACGTTGGGCACGTTGGCCGGAGAGTGCTTCTCGGGCCGCGACCTGCAACCGGGCAGGTACCTCCCAGGTTCCCGGCCCAACGAAAGCCCCAGACCCAAATGGAGAGGGGCTGCTTGGGGGCCCCCTGGGGCCCCTTCAGGCCAGCTAGGTCTTTGGGTCCTGGCTCCTTCGCTTTGGGAGCAGTCGCTGGACGTTTGGCACGTTGGCCGGAGAGTGCTTCTCGGGCCGCGACCTGCAACCGGGCAGGTACCTCCAGGTTCCCGGCCCAACGAAAGCCCCCAGACCCAAATGGAGAGGGGCTGCTTGGGGGCCCCCTGGGGCCCCTTCAGGCCAGCTAGGTCTTTGGGTCCTGGCTCCTTCGCTTTGGGAGCAGTCGCTGGACGTTCGGCACGTTGGCCGGAGAGTGCTTCTCGGGCCGCGACCTGCAACCGGGCAGGTACCTCCCAGGTTCCCGGCCCAACGAAAGCCCCCAGACCCAAATGGAGAGGGGCTGCTTGGGGGCCCCCCTGGGGCCCCTTCAGGCCAGCTAGGTCTTTGGGTCCTGGCTCCTTCGCTTTGGGAGCAGTCGCTGGACGTTTGGCACGTTGGCCGGAGAGTGCTTCTCGGGCCGCGACCTGCAACCGGGCAGGTACCTCCCAGGTTCCCGGCCCAACGAAAGCCCCCAGACCCAAATGGAGAGGGGCTGCTTGGGGGCCCCCTGGGGCCCCTTCAGGCCAGCTAGGTCTTTGGGTCCTGGCTCCTTCGCTTTGGGAGCAGTCGCTGGACGTTTGGCACGTTGGCCGGAGAGTGCTTCTCGGGCCGCGACCTGCAACCGGGCAGGTACCTCCCAGGTTCCCGGCCCAACGAAAGCCCCCAGACCCAAATGGAGAGGGGCTGCTTGGGGGCCCCCTGGGGCCCCTTCAGGCCAGCTAGGTCTTTGGGTCCTGGCTCCTTCGCTTTGGGAGCAGTCGCTGGACGTTTGGCACGTTGGCCGGAGAGTGCTTCTCGGGCCGCGACCTGCAACCGGGCAGGTACCTCCCAGGTTCCCGGCCCAACGAAAGCCCCCAGACCCAAATGGAGAGGGGCTGCTTGGGGGCCCCCTGGGGCCCCTTCAGGCCAGCTAGGTCTTTGGGTCCTGGCTCCTTCGCTTTGGGAGCAGTCGCTGGACGTTTGGCACGTTGGCCGGAGAGTGCTTCTCGGGCCGCGACCTGCAACCGGGCAGGTACCTCCCAGGTTCCCGGCCCAACGAAAGCCCCCAGACCCAAATGGAGAGGGGCTGCTTGGGGGCCCCCTGGGGCCCCTTCAGGCCAGCTAGGTCTTTGGGTCCTGGCTCCTTCGCTTTGGGAGCAGTCGCTGGACGTTCGGC